>NC_057332.1:2253272-2553272 GCF_018924745.1 Marasmius oreades
GTGGGGTAAGTTATAGTCGTTGGTATCCTTTTTTTTTCGCTGACGGTTCTTTCTAGTTGCACAGTCCAGTAACGTCCTTACATGGGATTGCCACAACTCTCAGGCGACACAGTTTGGGGTTTAGTACGTCTTCAGGAGTGTCGCTCTTAATTGTTGTCTAACGAAATTTATGGTGAATAGCGTAACGAACAAGGACCCGAAGGTTTTCTCAGGAGCACTGGGAATGTGCGTCCAATGTTATTCTTGTCTTCTAGCTCGGCCCTGAATAAATCTCCTACCTTGACAGTATTGCGATACTTCAGAACGACGTTTGTTCAAAGGAGATCACTCTACAACAGGTCAACCTGAATGCTGGAACTGGTTACACAATTTTGTTCACCGACCCCGTGAACCAGACTAACGTACGTTCTGTTGATCCTTACTCTACGAACTCTCTAACGTACATGAATCAGATTTTATCCCAGTCTGATGAGTTCGAAATCAAGCCTCTTGGTTCACCATACCCTACCCCTCCCGGCTCTAGCACTGGTAGTGGTACTGGTACTGGCACCGGCACCTCTGCTAACTCTCAAAGCACCGGTAAAAACGGCGCCTCCTCCTACAAAAGTTCACTTGGTTACAGCTTCGCCGCCGTTGGTGCCTTGGTTGGTTTGATTGCTGCATGAGATGGGTGTTGGTCTTTTTTTTGGGATCCCCGGGAACCTTTTACGTATGTCTAGGCTGTGATCAATTCTGACCACTTTTTTATATCTTTTGCTTTTGGACCTTTCCTCCTTTCTTTCTCTTATATGTTGACATCAACTATTCCGTGTTTATGTAGGAACCCATGTGGGCACCTATTTCCGCTCCTTTAATCATACACTCTTTTGCATATAAGATTGCTCTGATTGCGTGAAGGAAAGTTCAGGTTCGTAAGTAAGTTAAGGCTGCCTATCTGTGGGCGATGGCCAACATGTAGAACGGTACAGGTCTAAACCGGGACAACGACTTGCTAAAGGAGTTCCAATTTCCAAAAGGTCTGAAGTTTCGGAAGTGACCAGGATATAATGACAACGATTGCGAAGTGTCAAAGCTAACGAAATTCAACAGAACTGGTATGCGGACGGCGGTTTGACTAAGACATATACGATGATGGAGATCAGCGAGCAGGTTCAAGTTGTTACTGAAAAAGCGGAAACCTCACCGGATCACAACCAGTCGAAGTCTTGGCAGCGAGAGCCAGGGCAATCATCATCCCCAATTGAAGCATAACCCAAATCAACAAGGCGCAGCTTCCCATCCTGCGTACGCGCTATATTTTCGAATGCGAGGTCATGGTGGTGTACGCCCAACTCGTGTAGCGCCATGATGCAAATCTTTAACTCGTCCCTGTTTTGTATCATGAGAGCGATTGAGGGAACACACGAGTGGAATTGGAGAAAACTTACCACTCCTGGTCATTGAGCAACTCCCCTTCCCCTCCAAAACCCAACCTATCCCCTATATACTCCATCAAAATACATCTCGTCCGTCTCCAAGTGTTATAAAACGCCCCATAGAACTTTGGAACATGAGGAAATTTCGATCGGTCAAAGATGTTGTATGCGGAAAGTTCACGTGTGAACTTTTCCTCATTGCGAAACTCTTTCAGTACGAGTCGGGTTTCGTAGTTGATACTGATTGCAGTGAATTTCCTTATTTTTGGACGCGGGAATTGAAGTTGAAGTTGTGGGAGTCGAAAGACACTAATTGAAATTGCTGTAAAAGCCTTTTGACAGACTCGGAAACACAACATAGCGAACTTACCTGGGGCTGAAGTTTCTGAATTCTCCCCGAAATTCGGTTGCTGTGAAGGCGGAGACGTACTTGAGGATTCCTGGTGTTGTCCACATCAAATACATGGAGATATTCATGTTAGCCGACTGTAATAAAGAGGAAACCAACTCAGCTCCCCGTAATAAAGGTTCTGTGCAAGCTGGCATTGAGGTTGAGTTATTCTGTGGGATAATCGAGAAATTGGCTAGTTGGGATCCAGGAGCAAGGATGGTAGGCGCTATTTTCATCATCGCAGAGAGCACGAATCGATGGAGGTGGCAGAGGAAGGGCAAATAAGTTCCAGGAACCTGGCGTGATTCTAGGGAATCACGTTCAGACAGGTTTTGGGATATGAGCATAACATCGTTCGGGATTGCGTAGCCGATACGAGTGAATCCATAGATAGATGTGGAAAAGCAGAGGCCGGTATCAGAGCTCCTCGCTTGACCAGTCATCTGGGAAAGCGTAGTTAGTCAGTGGAAGAATGTCCAAAAGTCGTCACCACCATACCTGTGCTAACAACTGAAGTGCATCATTCTTCCAACTGTATGGAGTTTTGCTATCGTATTGCGATGATACGTTCACTTGAGACTCTATGAGGGACTGTATGTAGCTGTCATGTGTGAATGATTCTGAGTCGGAGGAAAAGCGATAATTGACTATACTGGTGCCTTTCGTAGCTATGGTGGCAGCCCGCTTCGTGGGATGGTCCTTCGTTCCGAACGTAATAGTGATGTCGGGCATGCTCCCCTTGTTAGCGTATTGCCAATGAACCGAAAATCTCCTCAGAAGCTGTAGTGCCTCCTTCGCTTCGTCAGAATCATTCTCCAACCCCCATTCTCCTAGAATCTGGAGCTGCAAAATCCTCAACATTGTTGAAACGATACTCAAAGCCACTTGTAGCACCCATGCTTCGGTCCCGTGATCAGTTTCGCGGGGGGAAGGTCGATCATCCCGTCTCCGACAAACAGGAGGCGATGCCAGAAATTGTAGTCTTTTCGTTCTAAATACCGATCGCAGCGTTCTAACCACCTGCGGACACCGGCTAGGTCTAGATCCTTCTCCAGTATTAAATCGTACCCGACGAGAGAATCGGAAATGGGCAGTTCGAAAACAGTAGTTTCTTGATCTAAAATGATCCATTTCGTGTCGTTGCTTCTCGATGTCGATGGTTTGGATGGAAGGGTCGGGAAGTCTGGAACAGCATCAGATAGTGCAAAAGAAAACCATCGAAAGGCACTGCGAAGATTTTCTCTGTGGGCCATTGTGGCACAGCGGGGGGATTGCAGTTGTCAGCTTGGACGCGAACAAAAAGCGGGACTTTGGTTGCCAAAATTGGGTGATTCGACTTCCAAAATAGTGCCGTGGCCCGAAATAATTGCTTTATTTAGGCTGTTCCTTGTCACAGATCATGTGGCACGTGGCCGGTGTACAGTGAACTCTCAACTTGTGGTTAGGGGGGAAAACAATTTGTATGTCAACTGAAGGATAGCTAGGAAAAGTGCACGAAGTGGCGACAAGGAAATTTCTGGGTCGGTATACTTACATATTCCTTCGGAAAATCACCTGCCCCTTCAGTAACAGCGGCGGTCACGTGGCTTGGTTCCAGGTTGATATAATTATATCACACCGACGCGCTCTTTTCTCGCCACTATCATCCATCTCCCAACGGCCATGGCAGACGCACAGGGTTCTTCCACAAAAGCCCCAATAACACCTCCCTCAAAAACTAAACCGATCCCTCCCAAACATACTCCGCACAGCCTCACAGCAGCGAGTCACCAAAGGGATGACCACTATGGAGGTAGGACCGGTACTGAGCAGCCTCCCACCGTTGCGGTAGAAACCGTAAAGCAGCATCTGGTGGAAGATTGTAATAGCGCACAGTTGGTTTCATTTGAGGTCTTCGCCACCCAGATTCTTGGTCTACCGAACGATTGGAAGGTTAAGTGGTCCAAGCAGCTTCGTTCCGCTCTCGAGTTAGCCGAATGGGAGGATTACAAAACCGCTTGGTATAAAGAAACTCACGAAGAGGGTCTCTACGCTCCCTTTTCAAAATTGTGTAATAAGGTTTTCGCCACAATTACCGGAGGACAGAATCACAAGAATTCGCTGGTGATGTACAACCATAGCACCGGTTTCCAGACAACTGGTTACACTCGACGCTCACCAGATACTGCTGTCACACTCTGGGGATGGGCGCAGAAGGCCGGGGGCAAGATCGACGGTAACAATGTTTTCGTTGGATTTGATAAACAGAAAGGGTTCAAGAAAATCTCGTGGGCGCAGATGCGGATGTTCGTGGAGATCAAGAATACACCAATCGGCAAAACACTTGGCACGGAGTGTGGGTAGTCTTCTCGATTTCTATTATCCTTCCCTGATCATGACCATTTGAATGATGCAGTCGTTTCCCCATACTTCGTAAAGAAGCCTTCGAAAGCTGAGAGCTCCCAGGCTAGTAGTTCCGGTGTTGCTACTTCATCTGGTTCGAAGAAGCGTGCTCGCGGTCAGTGCGTGTCAATTTTCGTGTCAATCCAACACTAGACGTTACTTCAACAGATCCAACAGCGGTTGGTCAGACTTCTGGCCAGGGGACACAGAAGCGACAGAAGAGTTCTAAACCCACCTCTGCTCCCGGTGAGTACAGATACCTCTTACTCCACAAAAAGGCCCCGTTGAAACGTTGTTACAGTTGTCTCACGGACGATTCCGAACAGCGAAGAGCGAATAGTAGGCTCACTATCGAAAGATAACGACAGCCCCGAACATGTCAGGTTGCAATGTGCTGGTTACGCTCTCGAGTTGTTAACGAGTGGTCGTATTCGATCTCATTCGTTCGGAATGCTTGTCGATGGCCCCAACGTCCAGCTTCAGTACTACGATCACTCCCTGATTGTCAAGACACATGGGATCTACTTATTCGACGAGAAGGAGCGACAGCTGTTTATCGCTGCACTTTACTGCTTTACTCAGTTTAATCCAGCGCAATGGGGTGTCATGTTGCATGGTGACGAGGAAAATCCAGAGATGGACGCTGAAGATGAAGATGAAGAAGCCAACAAAAAAACCGGCAAGGCATCCAGAATTGATCCATTCGCTAGGATACAATTGTTACTTGAAAAGGACGACATGAAGAAGCGTATTCGACTCCATCGCCTGCTATTCCGCAGTCATGGAGTTATTGGGCGTGGCACGGTTGTAGTGGAGGCTGAATGCATATGTGGAAACGGGGGATGTGAATGTGATTGGAAGGGGCCCTTGATAGTGAAGATCAGCTTTCCGGCCACGAGCAGAGTTACGGAGGACGAACTGGTCAAGGATGCTCTCAGACTCGCCACAGGAAAAGATGGAGAGTGGGTTCAAAAGCATCTTCCACGTATCTTGTGGTCTCACACCATGCCTTTCGGCGAGAACACTCCACAAGCACGGCTAGCGAAACTGTCCGCCATTAATGAGAAATACGAGGAACGACATGCTTGCGTCACTGTGCAGCAAAAGCTTCAGCCTATCCACGAGTTGAAGACGCCCGAAGAATTTGCTCAGGTCTTCTACGATATTCTCCAATGTACGTACCTCTGTATCGCCTTCCTCCTTCCGGAGCTGATACTGGCTTTAGGTCATCGTTGGTTGTATAAGATTGCTGAAATCTTGCACCGGGACATCAGTTTAGGTAACATGATGTTTTGGCGAGATGCAGTGACGAGCGAGGTTTACGGTGTTCTCAATGATTTTGATTTGTCCTCGAGGGTTGAGGAGAATCGCAAGGCTTCCTCAAAACAGCGCACTGGTACGAAACCATATATGGCGTTCGAACTCTTCGACAAGAACTGGACTGGAGGACACCTATACCGCCATGATTTGGAATCCATTTTTTATGTATTGTTATGTCTTTGTGTGCAGTACACCAGCCCCGGACAGCAGGTGAAACACAAGCTTCCGTATGGTTCATGGTTCACCGGAACTTATGAACAAGTACGGCTCACAAAAAGGGAGTTGCTTACCGAACCCGGATTCCAGTCGGAAGTTACGGACTTTTTTCGACATTTCGACTCTTGGCTGACTCGGATGCATGGCCAGCTTTTTGACGCATATTATGCCTACTATGGGTTCAGACGATCTGAGCAGACCAATGCGGGTCTAACGTTTGATCACCAGACACTTGGTGGCCACTTCACCTATGCAATCATTAAGGGGATTATGAAGACCTTCAATGGAGTTGAGTTGAAGGAGCGAACCGAATCACTCGATTGACTTCATTTGGATCGAAGATTATTCGGAGTGATATGCGGGGGTTACAGGTCAAAATTCAGTAATTAGGAGCATGTATCTAAAGGGTTATGAGTGTGTATCACCACATGCTAGTTCGACTTTTACAGATTCATAAGGACAGAAAACCGCTTGATGGAGACTTGGGTCCGGATAAAGTCTGCGAAAACTCCGGGCGGACCGTTGATCCAGCTTACATCAAAAACGCTCGCAGACTCGCTCGACCAAAGCTTCACTTATACTCACTGTTGGTCGCAATTTGACGTAGAGAAAGGTAGATATGCCCATGCAACCGTGATGTCAAATTATCCGCCACTAATATGCTCGGGTTTCCAGATCCATCTCGTCCATCGCAATACAGCCGTTTTCGGAGCCCTGGCACCACGAAACCGGGGTGATTCTGTTCAACTCCTGATATGGATGACAAAGTAACATTAGTCTGGGAGAAATAATCAGTACACAACCATGTATTTACCATTAAATCCCAACCTGAGTTTGAGTGGGCACTTATCAACAGCCTGTGCATAGATGGGCAAGATGCAATCAGTTTCTGATGAGTGTCTGAACTCAAAGCCTCAGTCTGATGATATCTGACAGTGTATGGTCAACATCAGCCCAGATTATGGCCAGATAGGGTCAGAATACCGTTACAGAGTCATGTCAATTCAGATTTTATGGCTATTTGTCATAGTCAGCCCACATTTGGCCCATACGCTGTCCAAATTTTTCGAGATAGTCAGCTTAGTGTCAGCACAGCCCAGGTTGTTGATAGTGAAACTGGCATAAATCAGTCGCAATATTTGGTAAACTTAGACTTGGACCTACCTATTATGTAACCAAAGAAAAATAAAATGCAAAGTTGATATATTATCTAACAAGATTCAATTTTCAACTTGCGTTGAACTTTCGGCGTGTTCAGGGTTCCATCCTGCGCAGGGTAACTGCAGGTACGCCGAGTTCCCCATATTGATTTTGCTCCACCAATGCCCTACAGACGGAGTGGGTATTTGTGGATCCCACGTGGGTCCTCTCCACAGAAGTGCATCATGCCAACAAATATGACCAAAGAACGCGCAACATATAAGTATGCCCGCCGCACGCATCCTGCCCACACCTCTCTCCCTCTTATGTGAGTAGAACTTGACTCTTTTTTTTCTTGACTTACTCACACTCGATGCAGAACGAAGACAATAGCGACACTCTGTGTGGTCAAGATTGGGTCAAGTAGTGATAATGAGTCGCCGTAGTTGCGTGCCGGGTCCGTTCATAGTTCATATTTCTTGATTGTTTGTTATTCCTTATGTGTGTATATTTGTACTGTTCTTGATATAATATAATATAATATCTTCTATTGGAATCAGACTGCACGAGTGAGAACTGAAATGATTATATCAAATATTATATTAATTTCTAAATATGGTAGCCCAAGCCAACCCAGACTGGCGAGTATCTGATGATAATACGACATCTTGTCATCTCAGCCCATCTGGCGATGGCTGGTCCGACATCATCACACTTCACTCCGCTGCTCAGTTTGGTCAACCTGACCATTCACTCTCAGAATGAAAGGTTATATTAGATTTGAACTTGAATTTCAGGTCCATACCAGGTAACGTCAATTTGAGAGGCACTAACGATGGCTGACGGTATTGATCAGTATATGGACATTTTGGTCCCGATTTCGTGGTGCGCCCCGCCTTGGTCGAACTTGGCGTAGTTTCTATGTGTTCGTGATGCTCACAATGCTGCTTGTGGTTATAGCCAAACTCGTTGCCCGAACTACAAATGTAGGCAGTACTCGGTGAGTAGGAACTAGATTTGATTCATCCGTATAACTTATAAGTAAAAGCGGTGCATCCGTAGTCTGTAGAATTATGGCCGTCAATGCTTCAACACCCACCAGTGCCCACTCCAACTGTCATTTGGAAACGAATGCTCGTGTTTTCCCTAGTGATTTGGTATCCGCATGTTTCACCACGTACTAGGCTGTCAGGTTGCTCTGGCAAGTGACAGATGGTATCAAGATTCAAAAAAAACTCGCCGGTGCAGTGAAATGCCTCGAACGGTATAAAGGCAAGGGTTTTGACAAGACATCGACATCTCTCAACTACAGTCATGAAATCTTTACATCTTTTACTATCTCTACTACCCCTCACCTTGGCCGCCACTATCGAGAAACGGGCCAACCCGCAGGGCATCGATGTTTCTCACTTCCAACCGAATGTCGACTGGGCGAAGGTCAAAGCGAACGGGATTTCATTCGCTTTTATGAAAGCGACCGACGGAACCTGTACGTTTACCTCCGCAAACGATGGCCGGGCAATTTTGCTGACTGGTAATCTAGCGTTCAAGGACCCCTCGTTTTCATCTCATTTCACTGATGCCACGAATGCTGGCCTTATTCGTGGAGCGTATCACTTTGCCCGTCCAGACGCAAGCTCAGGAGCTGCGCAAGCTAATTTCTTTTTGTCTAATGGGGGTAAGCAGTTTCCTTAACTCAGAGTTCAATTCAGCGCAAATAACTAAGTCGTTCATAGGTGGATGGTCGGCTGATGGAATCACTTTCCCTGGTGTATTGGACATTGAGTGTATGATCCATTTCATGCTGTGAGGAACGAACTGATGTCTAACGACACGTGCAAAATCGGAACAGTTAATCCAAATGGCGCCAATTGTTACGGTCTGAGTCCCGCTGCCATGGTCAGCTGGGTCAAGGATTTTTCAGATACGTACCACGCAAAGACCACTAGGTGAAGCGACACCTTGCTACTTTCTAATTCCTGATACTGATGCGTTATCCTAGGTTCCCGAGTGAGTGGACCGTCTACCCCATATTTGTGACGTTAGAATTTACCCGTCTGCTACCACGCAGTCATCTACACAAACACGAACTGGTGGAAAGAATGCACCGGTAACAGCGCAGCGTTCGCTTCCAATCCACTTTGGATTGCTCGCTTCACCACTGCCGCTACTCCTGGTGAATTACCGGCGGGTTGGCCGTGAGTTCCTTTCGGTTCTATTTGAATGGTTGAGCCAAGATTGAGATCAAATATTTATTAGAACGTTCACTTTCTGGCAATTTGCGGATCATGGTTCCAATCCTGGCGATGCAGACAATTTTAACGGTGATCTTGCAGCGCTCAAAAAGTAAGCAAATCCACTAGTTTTCAGAGACCCGATTGATTACATTGGAAACTTAATTCTGGATTGCAGAATCGCTACTGGATAGTTGCTTCTCAGGTCGATATATTATATATATGATATATCTGAGTCAATCTTTTCAAAGTGGAAGTGGGGGAGTAATTTACACGTTGCTTATTCTTTAATGACGATATAGATCCTTTCCTTTGTTTGAATATTAATTAGTATATAATTTGCTTCACCTAAGGGGTACTTGGAACGGTTACAGGTCTAGGTGAGGACGAGGGGTTGAGTCTGATATTGTGAAATAGCCGAGCTCAGCGCTCCCCTCTGGACACGCCTGCTAAAAGCCTTCCGCTTGCAGCTCATGTTCTCAAACCTGCAGAGTACCCTGAAGTTTTCAGAAGTGACCAGGATACAATGACAACGATCGCGCGCGAGCGGTCTGAACTATTGAACCTTGCTGAATTTTGACGGACTCTGGCGCGAGTATTCATAGAGAACAGTGTCCAGGCAGTTCGGAGCAGACTTGGTAGGAAGTGGTTAAGCAGTCTGGACGACAAGAACAGCCTGTAGTTATCCGTATCTTCGTTCCAGAGTTCGTGAGCCCAGTTTTGCAATTGATTTTGTTCGCAAATGTAAGGTTATCTGCAATAATTTCTGAGAGAAATGGAAGACAGAAATTGAACAAAGGTAGCTAAATATCCAATACCGAAAATGCTCATCCGGATATTCCGACAAACTTTCCGCCCTCCCTGAGACTTGTGGTCCAACCTGTGTCGCGTTGAAGCCTGTTGAAGCTCATTGGAGATTGTGAAGGTCGAAAAAAGGGGAGTATTCTAAGGAGTAGACCGTGACCTGCTTGTGACGGAGGATTGATCAGGATAAGATAGTCAGATGCGCGATAAGATTCCAAGTCCGTCGTTTGCGCTCATGCATCTCTCCGCCTTCTCCGCCTTTTTCTCGTTCTCGTCAAAAATTTTCAACAGTCTTTCAGCTAGTCTGTCATCAGCTGCAGCAGCTATAGAATCGTGACTTCTTTTACTGTCATCGACCCTGAAGTCGGAAAAACGGGGAAGTCGGAAAAGTGTGATATAGTGAGTGTTAGACTAGATTTTTGAGCAAATATACTATCAAAAAAGAAGGAGCGGGGTCTTATATGCATGCCTGACAATTTTCATAACGGGGGATGGGTTCCTCACTGAGTTGTGGCAGTAGCACAATGAGGGGTCAGTTTTCCGACCAAAAATCGAAGCGTGAGAATATTTCCTAATCAGGAGATCGGCCACTGCAGCACAAGTACTCATCAACCTCTCGCCGTTCTTGGTATGTTATGACCGCAACATACTTCTCCATCTCACAGACACCCAGGACTACACCCATAACTATCTTACAAGTCTCTGGAGTCAGGTTTATATAATACACTCAGTTTTTTTTCTATCATTCTGACTCTAGATTGCAGTGACTACTTCAAGTTCAGCTGGACATGCCATGGGCAGGGCTCTCAGCACAGTTATATATACCTATCAGGCTACCAGAATCTATTATCCTTGGATTTTTATGATTTTTTTTGAGTCTACACAGCCCATACCTGCAAATATCCCAGATTTTTGTGTTTTACACCCAAAAATTGTTTCTAGAGGGGAGGAAACATTCCTGTCAGATGTCAGATGATCTTCATTTGCTCCCCTTAGGACCCAACAATGAATTGTAATAAATTTTGGTGCCACCAGTGCACTCTGACTGTACTTAAATGAGGAAAAACTACCAAATTAAGGTCATCCTCCCACAAGGATAGCCTCTATCAATGCATCTTGCAACAAGAGCATTTAAAATGAATTTATAGGTCCCAGGTGCTCAAACAAAACTCTTATATATGAGATATTGACGATTCTTGGACGATTCATCAATGTGTATGATTGTGTCACATGTAATCACGTTGCCGGCCCGCGATTTCCGACTTCGCCGTGGGGCCACGTTTTCGACACCCCCTCATTAAAAAATTCATATCTCAACAGCATTACACCCTACCCACACGAAAATTGGCAGGCATATACCTCAAAAGGTATTCTATGCAACTGCACTTTATTTACAGGTTCTGGTATGTATTTTCTTAATTATATAAATATTTCTCCTTAGATTGCCGACTTCGGGGGCAATGACAGTACACATTCACTCCTCCGGGAGCATTCTACGGCTTTTAATCACTCGAAATTCTAACTTCAAGAGACTGAGCAAGGGGCAAAACTTGTGGAGACGTCACGATGGCAATGTTCTAAGGCAGTCGAGAATCGGAAGCAGGTTTAAGCCTCGGATTAGACAAGGTCCTTGACCATCCAATGAGTTATTGCGGTAGTAGCCCATGACCTTTATTCCAACTCAGACTACTACATCTTATCAAGTTCCAACAGCTTCAAATAGCACTCATCCACGACCAGGGAAAGCTTACAGAAAGCTGTTTCTGGTGGAGACGATGACGTTTCCTCGCACTTGACGTCAGTCTGGACGTCTTGACCTTCGTCACCAAGTCCCTTTCGCGAGCCTAACTTACCCCAGTTTCATTCTTTCCTCTCATCTCAACATGACCTCCAAACCCATACCAGTCACCAACGAGGCCCTCGGCGAGCCCTTGAGCTCAAAAAGCACCATCCTCGAAACCGGAGCAGCTGTGACCCAGGATTTCCGACCAGTCAAAAGTATCTGCGCCCATCTCAACGCATTCCATGTGTACGCAAACGATACTAGTCGCCACGTCGAAGCGAATCATTACTGCGCACATCTGAATGAAGGTGAGTTCCCCCATGACTTGGTCTAAAGGGCCGTACTCGTTTTCTAACTCCACAACCGACGCTCTATTAGACATCCGCCAATGTATCCTCTACGACTCACCGGATCCCAACGCACGACTTATTGGTATCGAATACATGATCACACCCAAGTTGTACGCAACGCTACCGGAAGGCGAACGGAAATACTGGCACTCTCATGTTTTCGAGGTCAAATCAGGAATGTTGATTATGCCTCAGCCATCAAAACTAGTTCCTACTGGTGTTTGGGAATCTGCCGAGACGAAGGAAATGAAGGATGTGATTGAGTTGTACGGGAAAGTGTTTCATTTGTGGCAGACAGATCGTGGGGATAAGCTTCCACTGGGGGAACCTCAGCTTATGACGAGTTTTACGAAAGAGACGCAGTTTGATTTTGAGAAGAGCGTGATGGAAAGGGATGCGAGGTTTGGGACTGATTATTTGAGAAAGAGGGAGATTAGGAAGGGTATTAAGGAGCCGGAGATACATCCTGGTGAGTCAATTTGCTCGCGTGTTGAGTCGTTGAGTCTTAATCACACTACCCGAATAGATGCGGATTCTGCTTGGAAGAAATGATTGCACGTCCTGTATGAAGTATGTATATCGATAATCTTCACTGCTCGGACCCCCCGAGATGATATCGTCATCATCATCCTATTACCGCCCCAAACCGCTTGTACAAAATCCGGTAATTGAGTCGGAAGTTGGCACGCTCATCCCAAGTCTTTTCTCCACTGATCACCTCTGATTCATGGTAGTGACTTGCTTCTCTTCATATTCTGTTATTTACAGATACATGGAAGGGACTCTGAAGAGGTTATTGATTCCCGCTCTATCTGAAACGTTCATTAAAAGCTGGCAGCGTTCGAGGCATGCTTACCACCGGACGTTCGAACTTAGAACTGGATCATGGCAATGGGGGTATCACATCAGGCAGACCGAGGTTTAGGACCGTTTTCGCGTGCTTAAACTGTTGGGGACGGCTCGCGCCATCATACAACCGATCGATGTCGATCGTACAGCCTACCCCGAGATTTTTTTGGGAAAAGAAGGGTGACCGAACCGAATTTTCATTTTCCGTTGTTTTCTTCAAAAGTCGAAGTCCAAGCAGTTAGTTGCGGCTGCGGCCAGGGGACCCATCGTAGCAGGAGTCGGAGCTATTCAAGAGGTAGTGGATACTACTTCGACTTTCTCGGGCTCATCTCGCAGTAACAGGTCATGACAGAACGAGTCCATGCATACAAGACAGATAGATAGATCATAGATAAATACACAACACGGTCCCAAACGCAAAAGAGAAAAAGTAATCAGAAGTGATCACAGTGTGGTTATACATAAGAAAGCATTTCCGGAGACCAAACCCCGTCTCAAGCAACAATCAAACCAACCAAACCACCAACGACAGCGAAGCTATAACCGAGTGAACTTTTGCAGGAGGACGCGCCGTTGCTACCAATTCCGGTGTTTTGAGAGTTAGCAGAGGTGCCAGTGCCAGTGCCAGTGCCAGTGACGAGGGCCGGGGGAAGAACGTATGATAAACCGGGAGGTATGTTACCAACTCCGGTGCCAGTGCCGGTGCCAGCATCACTGGCGAGGGCCGAAGGGAAAAGGTTTGATGAACTAGGAGGTATGCTACCCCCAGTACTAGAGGCGGGAGGGGTAGGGTACGGTGAACCAAGAGGCTTGATTTCGAACTCCTCAGACTGGGATAGAACCTGATTAATGCAAGTCAGAGTGAGTTCGTAGAATAAGAATCAACAGAACGCACATCAGTCTGGTTCACTACGTTGGTGATCAAAATTGTGTAACCAGGTCCGACATTTAGCTTGACCTGTTGTAGGTCGATCTCCTTTGAACAAACGGTGTTTTCAAGTCTCGCAATGCTGTCAAGGTAGGAGAGTTATTCAGGGCCGAGCTAGAGGACAAGAATAAAACTGGACGCACATGCCCAGTGGTCCTGAGAGAACGTTCGGGTCCTTGTTCTTTATGCTATTCACCATAAATTTCGTTAGACAACAATTAAGAATAACACTCCTGAAGACGTGCTAAACCCCAAACTGTATCGCCTGAGTGTTGTGGCAATCCCATGTAAGGACGTTACTGGACTTTGCGACTAGAAAGATCTGTCAACAAAGAAAGAAAAAAAAGAATATAGACGGCTATAACTTACCCCACCACTGATCCTTTGCAGGTACAAGAACTTTGGGCCCAGTAAGTGCAAAAGCGAAGGTAGCGAGGGCAGAGAGGGTAACGAAGGCGGGAGCAAAGAACATGGTGTCAAGTCGAGGTCGAGGCTGTGCCGAGAAACCGTTCATAAACGGTGACAACGGTAAAACCTCCGATCAGTGATTAATTGATTGCCGAAGAGCTCGTGGCAGTGTCCTAAGCAATGAAAAGGACTTTGAATTCGTTTTCGGAAGTGGCGATTATTCCTATCTCCTTCAATGGCGGCCCAATTGGAGACATTACTAGTACTACCCGCGCAGGTTCTGAGGTAGATTTCTCAGATTTCCGGGAAGGGGAGCCTCACATAAAACTTTACGAGGCACTGGTTTTCGCTGCTCTCGATGAAAATCTCATAGGCAAGAGAATAACAATTGCAGAAGCAGGTTCGTCTCAGCCCAGCTTTAAAGGTCTGACAGTCCATCTTGATCATTTTTTATATTCAAAGCAACTTAATGGTCGCATTGGGCTCGGCAGAGGAAGGTCTGGTGAAACAGTGCATATGATGAGTCGAAAGCGGTCAACGTATTCAACGGCAAGTACAGAGGTCTCTCCCATTGATTGTCAACGGTTGGGGTATGCCTCGCAGCATAAAACCGATCGATGTCGATCCTACAGTTCAACAGCCCGAGATTTTTTTGAGAAAAGAAGGGTGACCGAACCTATTTTTCCGTTGTTTTCTTCACGGAAGTTCAAACAGTTAGCTGTGGCTGCGGCCAGGGACCCATCGTAACAGAAGCCGGAGCTAGTCAAGAGGTAGTGGATGATACTAACTCGACATTCTTATGTACATCTCGCAATAACAAGAAGCGTTACATAGACGTTCAAACGTTCAGGTTTCAAGGCCAGTGAGACTCAGCGGGGAGACACCAAGATTGAAAATCTGGTGCTTCATCGATAAACCCTCTTCAAGTTCAGGTCGTCTAACGGCAACATTACTCTGGACGTTTCGCTACCGATTATATGCTACAGAATGTTCGTAGATGGTACATCGAGGGTATAACAAGAAGGAAAGAAAAAAGTACATAGCGAGCAAGCTCGAAGGATGTCCCAAACTTATCACCTCTGCCCAACAGTCAACCCCACTCCCAGTCCAACTCCCAGCCCAATCAGAACCACCACTCCAAAAGCAACAAGTGCGAAAAGACACCTCCTCGCGTATTTCCTCTCCTCGCCCTTCGTCCTCTCAAAACTCTCAAAGTCACGCTTCGTCCATTGTTTCCGCTTCCCGGTCTCTATATCAATTTCGGAAACGTCTTCTAGGTGTTGTGGATCCCGGAGGATAAGGGCACCGAAAAGCCAGAAAAGAGGGAAGACTAGAGCGTTGTGATCAATTAAAGATCGAGTTGAAAAAGAAGAGCCTGAAAAACGTACAAAATCCATATCTGAACAACAACTTGGCGTATATCTCAGGTTCTTCTTCGGATGTCGACGACTGCGCGTCCGATACCGAAGCGGTAGTTGGTGATTTCAGGTCTGCGGACTGAACGGCACATGATGATCCAACGGTGGTGGTGGTGCTGTCCCATCTAGCTAGTTGGGATGGTCCGCGAGTGGTCGTTTCAGTCTGTTGGGACTGGGGTTGTAGATGTGTGAACATCGTGTGGAATTAGGGTTTTATGCGTTTGGTGACCGCCCGATGGTAGAAAAAAGGTCTCGAGGAGGATGATCCTGGAGAAAGAGGTTGATCAATGGGCACTAATGAGAGGCATGCGGAGGGAGGAACTGTACTTTTTATAATCTGAATCATTGGGTATTCTCTTATTGTGCTCTTATTGTGATCCTCGATGCGGAAGAACAAAAAGGAACACCGAGTAAATGTAAATAACAAAAGAACAATAAGCTTTGCGCTTCAACCAATTGAATTGAACTTCGGACTTAGTAGCGATGCACGTGATCACTCGGGCTTGAACCGATTTCCTCAAGATTTCCTACTGGTTGAAGCAATTTATATACTAATTAATATTCAAACAAAGGAACAGGATCTATACCCGTCATTAAAGAATAAGAAGCAACGCGTAAATTACTACCCCACTTCCACATTGAAAAGATCGATATGTAATATATCGGCCTGAGAAGCAACTATCCAGTAGCGATCCTGCAATCCAGAATTAAGTTTCGGAAGTAATCATCGGGTCTCTGAGAACTAGCGGGTTGCTTACTTTTTGAGCCCTACAAGGTCACCGTTAAAATTATCTTGATCACCAGGATTAGGACCAGTCTCCGAAAATTGCCAGAAGGTGAAGGTTCTAATAAATATTTGATCTCACTCTTGGCTCAACCATTCAAATAGAAGACGAAAGGAACTCACGGCCAACCCGCCGGCAATTCACCAGGGCTAGTGGCAGTGGTGAAGTGAGTAATCCAAAGTGGATTCGAAGCGAACGCTGCGCTGTTACCGGTGCATTCTTTCCACCAGCTCGTGCTTGTGTAGATGACTGCCGCGTAGCAGAGGTGTAAATTCTAACACCACAAATATGGGGTAGACGGTCTACTCACCCGGGAACCTAGAATAACGCATCAGTATCAGGAATGACAAAGTAGCAAGGTGTCGCTTCACCTAGTGGTCTTTGCGTGGTACGTATCTGAAAAGTCCTTAATCCAGCTGACCATGGCAGCGGGACTCAGATCGTAACAAGTGTGACCTTTTGGACCGGCTGTCCGTTTTGCACATGTCGTTAGACATCAGTTCGTTCACCGCAACGTGAATGGATCTTACGCTCCAAGTCCACTGCACCGGGGAGAGTGATTCCATCACCGGACCATTCACCTATGGTCGAGTTAATTGTTTGCGCTGAACTGAGCATGAGTAAGGAAACTGCTTACCCCCATGAGCCAAAAAGAAAGTTGCTTGCGCAGCTCCTGAGCTTGCGTCTGGACGGGCAAAGTGATACGCTCCACGAATAAGGCCAACATTCGTGGCATCAGTGTAATGAGACGAAAACAAGGGGTCCTTGAACGCTAGATACCAGTCAGCAAATTGTCCGGCGTCGTTTGCGCAGGAAGGACGGGAGGTAAACGTACTGGTTCCGTCGGTCGCTTTCACAAAAGCGAATGAAATCCCGTTCGCTTTGACCTTCGCCCAGTCGACATTCGGTTGGAAGTGAGAAACATCTATGCCCTGCAGGTTGGCCCGTTTCTCGATAGTGGCAGCCAAGGCGAGGGGTAGTAAAGGTAGTAAAAGATGCAAAGATTTCATATCTGTGGTTGAGAGATGTCGATGCCTTGTAAAAACCTTTGCCTTTATACCGTTCGAGGCATTTCATTGCACCGGTGATTTTAAAAAAAAAAAAATCTTGATACCGTCAGTCACTTGCCAGACCAACCTTGACAGGCGGATACCAAATCACTAGGGAAAACGCGAGTATTCGTTTCCCATGGACAGTTGGGGTGGGCAATTGGTGGGTGTTGAAGCTATTCTACGGATGCACCGCTTTACTTATAAGTTATACGGATGAATCAAACCTAGTTCCTACGCACCGAGTACTGCCTACATATGTAGTGCAGGCAACGATTTTGGCTATAACCATCAGCAGCATTGTGATCATCACGAACACATAGAAACTACGCCAACAGCAGTGTTCGACCAAGGGCTCCGAAAACGGCTGTATTGCGATGGGCGAGATGGACCTGGAAACCTGAGCATATTAGTGGCGGATCATTTAACATCACGGTTGCAATGGGCACAGTGAGTACAGAATATGGCAAGCGCCCGCCTCTTTCCTCGCCGAGGCTCCCCATCCAGGGATACATGCAACATAAACAATACATCTTTGCATGGGGGTAACCCTCTCGTCTTCCATCCTTCTCTTCTTGGTCCCACCGCCAATGCCTTTGAGTCCTGGGCAGTCAATGAACAAAAAGCGAAACCCGTTCGGTTTTGCGCCGATCTCGCTCTCGAGACCGTTTTGGCCAATAACGAAAAGAACGTGGGCTCTGATGGTCTTCGGTCGAGTGTATCCAAGAGGAAGTTCTCGAACCAGATCATATCCTGGACTTGACAAACGCGAAGGGGAAGGAGGGTGTCGGTGCAGTGAAAGATTTGAAGAAGGATCTCCGGAGGGCAGAGAGAGCTGGTGTTTCTGTTGAGGAAACCACCGACAATTTGTCACAGCATGATGGACAGGGAAGATGGCCAACTTGAGTGGCGAAAGAGTAAAGGTCTGAAAGGTGTCCAGTTGGCCTCTGTAAGTTGCTCTCTTTTCTACGAGTTTTGGATTAGAGGACTTACCATGTACCTGCAGACCAAGGGACCTCCATGGATAGATGAACGGCACCGTCGATCGTCGGGATTTTGATCCTCACTCCCATCCACGGGCAATACCAGCCCCCTGCCTCTGAGGTATCATCCAAGCCTGCCTGAACCCCAACCGCATCGCCGCTCAAACAGAAACGCAAATTCTTGTTCCCGATCTACCTCTTCATCGGATTCTGAATCTCCCATTCAATCACCCACATTCTCCTCTCATAGTCTCTCTTCACCTTCCTCTTCCCTCGACACCGATTTCTCTCTTCATATGGCGTCCAAAAGAAATGCCATCTCTTTCCCTTCCGCACCCCGGGGCACATCTGAGCTCCTCATCCACACCTCGCTTGAACTCCCTCAAAGAGCATCGCTTTCACAACCTCCGAAGGTCACATTCGGCATAACAGCATCTGGTACACTCCACCCGAAAGCGAACCTCTCGGGATGGAAAATTGCTGGGTTGTCGAAGGTGTATTCCAAGGTAGCTGGAACAGCGGGTCTACTGAAACGAGGCGATTTCAGAGCCAAGTTTGATTCTGGAAGGGTGTCGATGTATGTTTGTTATCCTACCACAGAGGGTGGATTTGGGATTGAGGGTGTTAAGACGTTGTTGAAGGTGTCGAAAAAGTGATGAGCCTATATCAAATATCATTATTTTGGCATTTCACTTTTTTTTGTGTATATGTACAATCGATATCTTACCTTTGATACCATAGTCTCCCGTTTCTTTCTGGGTTACTCAGACTGGTGTTGTCTCTCCCCAATCCCAATCACCACTTCTCAGACCTCGGTCGTTTGAACCATTGGATTTGCTTTGCCATGCACATCTATATTGCCCTTCCTCGAGTCGTTAGAGTGAGGGATTTTGGTGATCGAGGAGGAGCTGGGCCAAAGAATATGGCTGCGAATGATGGGCAAGTCCTTAGTCGAGGAATCACTGGAACCTGATCTCGTCGAAGGACACAGCCCAAGTCCAAGTCCAGATCTCCTTTCAAGCATGCCTACTGTACCAATTTGATGATACAGGATTACAGCTTGAAGGTAGTTTCGGGTGAGTGTCGTGACCTGCTACTGACAGCGATTACATATGTAGATAAATTTCTATTTCTTTACGCCGACCTCGTAATGCATTGACAACAGTCTCCAGAAGGAAATCAAGGACCTGTTCTCTTAACAGATTCTCTTAATGGCTTCTTCTGCTTACTTTCCGATGTTTCCCCAGATCAAGCAGCCCATATGGACACGATGATCCTAGGCCATTCCTCAGCATGCTTTTACATTCCAAATGCCACGCAATCGACGCCATAGCCTCCATATCATAAATACCCCACGGTGACGCTGCGGATGAATGAAGAGCCTGACACACTCCATGGCCCGCCGTTTCCTTTTTACAGCTCTCGCCTCAATCACCGTTCTCTCCCTCTTCTACCTCTCCCAATCCCCATCTTCAGTACACCACTACATCCAATCCATCCACTCTCATCTCCCAACCAAACTCCAATCCATCATGCCTTCCTACTCTCTCACTCCAAACCTAAAAGGCTGGCACTCCCGATCTCTATCCACACCTTACCCAGGCGATCCCGAGGGGTACCAACCGAAATTGGAGAACCTCGTGTTCGTCGCTCTCCAGAACGCCCAAGCGATACCGGAAGGATTCTCCTTGGCCGTATTCAAACACGATGATCCGAATCAGAACGTCGCAGTCGACGCAACGGGCAGAGTTTTGCTCCTATCAGAATCAGACTATGCAGGGCTCACGACCCTCTCCCAGAAGATTACAATCGATCTACCCGATACAGGCAATTTCAGAAATACCTGGGTCGTCAACCAGTTGAGGACATCTCAGCCTATTGATAGATTCTTCGTCAAGGGTGCTCAGGATGGGAAGTTGAAGGAAACCTCCGTTCAGGGTTGGTCTGAGGATAAGAGAGAGTTGAAGGATTCTGTCGGGGAATATACCGAGTTGCCAGAGACCTTGGCAGAGTTTGTCGGGCTTGTTAGGGAAGCTAGAGAAGGATTTGAGTTCCGACATGGGCAGACTGATCCCCCGATGGTCAAAAAAGTGAAGCAGATACTTCCGGATGATATCTAGGTGTGCCCTTCGGTTCTTTCTTTGTTATTTGTCGGGACCAATCCGCAATCGATAGGTGTAGGAATCTCAATGTAAACGATACTCAATGTACTATGCATCCCTTCGCCTTCGATCAATTCTATCCCATTCGACTAAGATCGTTCCTCCTGAGCACGTTATTATGCGTGACACAGAGACTGCGTCAACAGAGAACCTGCTGGTGGCAGAGGACAGATAAACTATCCCTGTCACGTATCAGTCTCCCCGTCGAGATACCGTAATGACTGAAATAATTTTCACCTGTCGATCTTTCCTGGAGGAAGGTGCCGTATTATAGCTAGAGAAAGTGACTTGATAAAGGTAGTCAACATTCCAAATGCGGGGCGTCGTGAAGGTGCAAATATGATCATACTGGCACAAAAGCCCTTTCAATCTTACAAAAAGAATACATACATTTGTAACGACATAGTATGTACTGCTGCTGATCGGTATATAGCGGGGGGAGGGGTTCTATAGTCTGAAGAAAACGGTGACGGTGGGCGATGCTAACTAATACAATAAAGGTACATTACAATTTTCGCGAAAGCCCTGACAGTAAGAAACATTATCAATCAGAACAGAGGTATCAAGGGAATTCGGTAGCGACGATGACGACTTTGGGCAAGAAAAAGAAGTGAAGTAAGACTGAACCCGGAGGATGTTGATCGGTCGATTGTGCACGAGAAAAGAAGACGAAGAGCGTAGCTCCAAATTTGCGATGAACGCTGGTATCGGGGTATCAAAAAAAAAGACTTCTTTGACGCATCTAAGCATCAGCCTCTAGGCCTCTCCCACTCCCCGGCGCTTGTGCAAAAGTTCCGACAAATGGCGTTGATGGGCTGAGCGTTCCAGCAGACCCACGAGACGAGTAAGTGAGTGCCGGGGAGACAAGCGGGGATCCAGATTCTCCACCGTCCCCGGATCCATTATCATAGTTCCCAATTCCTCCATCCCTCCGAAAGGACTTCTGCGTCTGTTGGTGCTGATGAAACTCTTGTCCCAACTGTCGGGCTTGTTGGCGAGGCTGGTTGTTGTATATATCAAAATTATTGCTTTGTTTGCCGTGGTAGTAATGGGCAGTCCCATCATGAAGATGATTGCTGGCAACCTCGCTCGTGTAAGTGGAGGCTCCAGTACGAATATCGCTGTTTTTTGCACTGCTCTTGACAAGGGGGTCATTGTTGGACATGATGCTAGAAGAATTCGAAGATGTTTGCCTCGGCTGTGGGAGAGAGGCCGCCGTGGTCCGCATGATGTCAGTTATGAGATTCCTAGACTTAGGAATGCTCATGCTGCTGTGCTGAGCGTGGCGCAGCTGACGGTGGGCTGACGTAGTAGAGGCGCTGGGAAGAGTTGTAGAGCGCACATGAGCCTGGTTATTATCGTTCGAGATACGGTTAGATGACTGAGCTTGAGCCCGACTGCCGTGGGAGTCGTGTTGCTGCGAAGAGATATGTTGACCCCCGCTCGAGGCGTCGCTATGGCCACGACCAATAATTCCCATTCGATTTCCAATACTCAGAATCTGGGAGCGAGTATAAGTCACAGGAGCAGAGGGCGAAATGGTTTGAGATTCGTCTTCCATGACAGCGGGCAAGCCACCAGGACTGTACGAGGACTGATGCTGAGACTGGGACACCGAGATGGTAGACGCTTGTGTGCGATATCCCCTAACACCAACACCGACATTGTAATCTGCGACAGCAGGATCCGAAATCGCCTCCGGGTGGCAGAAGTGCTGTGTCTGTAGTTGTGCGTCGCGGTGAGGAACGAGGCGGTGCGAATTACGGGCAGCATTGTGGGCCTGTAGGATCAACTCCTCCCTGGGAGTAAACCCTCCTCTAGCCTGAGCCGCACCACCACGCCGGTACTGGTTAACAGCGTAACCCAGCTGGTTGAGATCAACATCCCCAAGAACTTGGTTGCGAAGACCAGACATATGCTGGCGCTGATGGTATCCACCCTGGTGTTGTAGGGCTTCATCGGGCCAATCCTCATAGACCGTGCCGATATCATTCGCAACACTTGGATTGGGGGACATCCCGTCTCCTCGCAGGGAACCCAAAATTGCAGCCATAGCAGGATCAATGTTCTGCGTGTTTTGGAGAAGAGAAGTGGGGGGCGGAAGAGAGATAGGTTGGTCATAGGGAGCAGTTTGGGCCAACGTGCGTCTGCCAGACTGGACCGGATAATCACTGCCAGAACGATAAGTAGACCTTGCCATGTTGGAAGAGAAATCATGATACGCCTGGTTAGCTGTGGGAGCATCGCTAGATCCTCGAGCACCGCCATGACGACTGCCGATGACTGGGACACTTTGTGCCCGCATCTGGTCCCGGCCACGAAGGTTGAGAAGGGCAGCCTGGGCGATAGTTAATCTGGCAGGGGATGACTCTTCTCCGCCACGAACGGTCCGTTCTTGCCTCTGGAAAGACAAACATCAGTTAGAATGAAGTTTTCCTTTGACACGGGAAAGGATGAACGGAAAACTGGGAGGAAGTTCAAGATAGCAAACACAAGTAAACGGAGACGACGGGCACGAATAGGCGAAAAGCATATCAAGATTCCGAACGACTCGGATGAGAAAAAGCGAAGGGGATAAAGGGTTTAACGATAGCGGGTTGTGGCCGGATAGGACGAATCCGAAGAGCTTGGGAGAGAGGCAAATGAAGATAAACGCACCCTCAATTCACGTTGTTCGCTCGTATCCGCAAAGCGCACCGAGATCCGACTGCCGGGGTCATTCCAGCCTCGAACCATCCGACCATGGAGACGTTCAACAACTTCTTCCGCTCCAGATCGAGTTTCTAAGCTATAATCGCATGCGAAGATGAGAATAGGTCCATTAAAGAACAGGGAGAATTCATCAAAGAGGCAGATGACGCCGAGGAAATGAAAGACTCCCAAAGGAAGTAACGTTGAAATAGGAAGGGTAAAGCTGCGAGTAGATATAGAAAACGCCACGGATAACTTACCGTACGAAAGCAATGATCCGAGGAGGATTGGACAATCTAGTCTGGAAGAACCGACTACTCTTGATACGATGAGGGGATACCAGAGCAATCAAAGACTGATAATGATATCAGCCTGATGTGATACGTACGGCGAAGATAATCTGAAAAACTTACGGGTTCATCAATACTAAGGGGCAGCCTAAAAGACACAAAGACAGCAGTATGTTAATATCCTCCAAATGGTCACAAAACTCAAACAGTAGAACAAAGGTAAAAGAGAGCCGGATATCGTTCCGACGACAATAAATGTTTTAGGGAATAGAGTCGAGGCGCAACCGATGAAAGTAACGAAGATAATAGATGCAACTCACCCTTCAATATACAAATTCGTACTCGAGGGATCGGCCAGCCGCTCCATTTTAGATTTGAACGTGAAAGGTTCAGATGCAACGCCGTTGACACTGGCGTAGAAGCTGCCCGTAGGACTAGCTGAACCCGTGACGGATTGGTTGCCATTGTCCTGCTCCGGTGCGAAGGGTATACCAGGAATCTTGTGGGTTTGCTATTGAGTATAACGAGAATAGTCAAATGCACAGAATAATTATAACCAAACGGCGACGTGGTATCAACGTACCTTGGAAAACGTAGGGTGAAGATTCCTAAATTTGCGAAGGTTATTGATGCATTTTTCGGCGGCTTCTACCGTTTCGAACCTGTATAAAAAAGTCAGAGGTAAACGATGTCGAAACACCGCATATATGCGGTGCAGGTTAGAACAGGAACCCACAAGACAAAGCCGTAACCGCTCTCCTTCTCTCCAACGTGTCTCGTAAAGCTCCTCACGCTTCTAATCTCGCCAAACGGCGCCGCAAGTTCGAAAAGTTGATCCTCGGGGAAATGAGGGGGTAGACCGTTAATGTACACATTCGGACTTTTGCTCTCTAAGTCCATAGATTCAGACTTGAGACCAGCATCAATGTCGGAAGTGGCTTGAGACGTAGGAATATGTTCTGGGGCGTTAGGGTTGAGAGTGGAGGATGGGGAGGATAAAAGCGTGCTAGTCGGGCCACCATTTGGAGTGACGTCCATCGTAGGTGGTGGGAGATGGATCGTTCCCGATTCAGATATAATTATTTGACTTTGCGGAAGCACAGAAGACGACTGCTGCGGGTCACAAAGAGAGTGGTTTGTTCCAGGCGATCCAGAGGTGGAAACGGAAGTAGGAATTGAACCAGTAGACGATGAGGCTGTGTGGAACGAACTGAGGCTTGAAAGAGTGCTGGTGATACTTGGTAGACTAGAAATCGCGGATTTGGAGCTATTACTAGCAGCGATGGAAGCGGAAATGCTACCGGTGGCGTCGATGTCGTTTTGAACACCAGTACCATTAGGCCTCTGGATTACTGAAGTAGGAACGGGAGTTACACTGCCCTTTGGCGTGTTGCTCTGGCTGCTAACGGCCGAGTGCATAGAGCCAACGGTAATGCTACCACGACGATGACCTGGCGAGGCTTCCAAGTCCATCCCAGGTACAGTTTCGGGAGAGGAGGGAATTGCGCTTCCGTGCTGGAAATCGTGTCGGACTCTAGGGCCAGTCTGACGATATTGGCGTGGCGATCCGGAGGCGGAAGAAAATGAACTGGACTGGCGAGAACGAACAACGGATGCGACAGAAGAATCACAAGACATCTTCTCAGCAAGAACGCCCTCAGATATCTCGCCATCCTCGAGCCCAGCATCTAGTAACGAAAAAGGTACACGTTGTTAAGCGACCGTTATGCAAGAAAAAAGAAGCTATGACACGTGCCTTTCATCGCCTTGGGGCCTAGAGGCGGGGGGGTGATTGGACTGCTAAAACCCAAAGAGTGCATTAAGCCCTGTGCTTCTGCTACATCCCCAGAAGAAACCTCCGATCCGAGCTCAAAAGAGGCATCCTCAGCGTCCTGGTCACGACGAGTCGCTCGATGTAGGGCCGCCGCAGGGTTAGGACTGACCGAAGAAGAACGATAGCTGGAAGACGGACGGGAAGGAGGTGATGAAGGTAAATATGTCGATATAGCTGTATCTAATCCAGGAGACAAGGAAGTAGCGAGGGTGTGCTGATGTAGGGAAGAAGATAATGGTACAGAGGCTATGTGCAAAGACTGGACTGAAGCTGAAGATGGAGGACGAGATACCCCGGTTCGAGAAGTACAAGAAGCTGGACTATTATTAATACCTGTGCGAGATTTTGGTGAATCGGGTGGAGAAGGAGGCGCTCGAGCCGGAGAAGGGGTACTGTTGGTGTTGTTGGAAGACATTCTGCTGGACGAAAACGAGGATGTTTATACAAGGAATGATAGCGATGGAAGCCTTATGCAAGTCGATAGCGATACTGAGTGGAGAGCTGATGAGCCAAGTGGCGATTAAGAATAAAAGGGCGGAAAGTTTAACGAGGCCACGGAGATGGTGGTGGTAGGAAAGAAAGAGAAGAGACGCGTTAATTCGCGTTGTCTTGGTTTATATGAATCCCTCGATCCTCCGTGTTAGGTCAGACTTTTCGTGTCTTCCTTTTTTGGCAACCGACCCTCCTGCGCCGATTTCCGAGGCGAATTGAGCGAATTTTTGGTCCTTTTTTCGTCTTCTAGAAGCCCATAATTGACAGGTATTGGCGTCCAACGGAAGCACCAACATGCACAAAGATAGATAACCATTGGTGCCTGACTTTAGCTGTTTGGAATGAACCTTTTGGAGAGTCTCCTCGCTGCTCATTGCGATTGAAGCTTTGTTTCCAGTTGTTTGGAAGCTTCGTATTCTTCTTCTGGCCGTCTGACGAAAGAAAATTGGACTTCTTCGACGTATGAAAGCCTCTTGAACGCTCAAACAAAGTCTACTCCCAGTTAGGGCTTCCGGTTGACAGCTTGTTTGAGAAGCTTGCCTTGACGCATCATTGGGTCCGTCTTTTTACACCATTTCATTTCGGAGCGATATGATGAAATTTGAAGTTTACCTTGCGGCGAACGAATGGAAAAACGGCATTGAATGGTTGAAGTTTGAGGCTGATGCGGTCATAATTAACGTCTTTGATGGTGCCAGCCGAGCAAGTCAACATATCATCTGGCAGGCTTGTCAGCTTTCCGAAGGGCATTCCGGGTGGTCCACGTAGTTGCTCTGTTATGCATTAGCTTTTCAGTCAAACTTTACTTCACTATACACAGGCGAGAAGAAAAAACAGAGATTGCTTATCGATTGATGGACGTTCAGGGGATTGAACCCTGGACCTTATACATATTCAACCCGAAAGGATTTGCAAAGCATACGCGCTACCACTGCGCTAAACGCCCATAAAGTACAATAAATTTGTTTAGTATCAGTGGTGGGAATTAGCTGTGTCACGGTGATGGAGGACTGTCACATCATCTCGACATCGTTGTTACCAACCTTCACTAATAAGACGCTAATGGAATCAGTGAACTCGGACAAAATGACCTCTACATTCAACTACGTCACTATTCCTCCTTGCGCAACACTCCTCCACACAAGAACTCATCGAACTTCTTCACCTCAACTCAGAAAGCAAAGTAATTCCAGGGGCAAATCCTCACCAATAATACGAACATCTCTACCACGATCTATATCTGAGGATGATACCGACTCTCCCAACTCTGCAGGCAGCATGGGCTCACCAATCCTGAAAGGTTTCGTGACCAGCTCTACCTTCAATTTGATACCACAAGTGCTGTTGTCGTCTGCTGGAGTGCCTACCAGCCCTCAAGGAACGTCTCCAGCTGCAGGTACAAGTGGGAACAGTGGCAGTAACCCAGGTGGGAAACGCACGAAAAGGTACTTCAATCA
Source organism: Marasmius oreades (assembly GCF_018924745.1). Taxonomy (NCBI): domain Eukaryota; kingdom Fungi; phylum Basidiomycota; class Agaricomycetes; order Agaricales; family Marasmiaceae; genus Marasmius; species Marasmius oreades. The sequence goes on from NC_057332.1 coordinate 2,280,654, forward strand.
GCGCGAACCGGTCGTGCTGCTCTCGAACAGGGACCCACTATCAATACCCATCATGTCTGTGAACTTCAAACAGTTCGTTGAACGTGTCGGACCCGTCTTTTGGCTGCAAGATAGGATTGAAGAAATTGTATTTTGGCGGAGAGGCTGGAGAATGACTTGCACATGGCTTGCGATATACGCTTTCATTTGTGAGTCTTATAGGCTTATCTCCGGGGCTACTGCTTAATATCATTTAGGTTACTTCCCGAAATTGGTATTGCTTCTACCCCATCTTGGCCTTATTGGAATCATGCTTTCGACGTGTCGATACCCGAAACCCAAACCGCCGCCGGTTCCAACTTTATTCTCTGCGGCTGGACCACCACCACCTGAGACCAACGCGAATACCTCAACACCACCACTGCCTCCCCCTGTTGCACAGGATAACATCGACTGGCAGGCCAATGTCCAAGCCATCCAGAATCTGATGGGCTTCTAGTACGACCCATCACTGCATGTTAGACTTCAAATTGATCATGATTTAATAGCGCAACAACCCACGCCATGGTCACCCCTCATCTCTCCCATCTTTCGTTGGCCCCTGGCTCCGAGACCGCAAAACCAAAATCACCCTACGCCCTCCCTCTTCTCACTTTCCTCGTACTCACACTCCTACCAACCCTCTTCCTTGTCACTTCTCCCTACTTCCCATTCCGCCTCGTTGCTTTGGTCGCTGGTGCTGGACCCGTCATCCTTCTCCATCCATACATCTACAGCCTCATCACAACATACATTGCCCAGCGTAGAGTCACAACCTGGGTCTTCACTCTCCGTCTCCCTCCAACCATAAGACATCTCTTACCCTTGAAATGGAAAACCAGAATCCCCGAGTTCATCCAACTGAACCAGACGTCGCTGAGAAAAAAGTTTCGATGGACGGTTCAGAGGCTCATAGACGACAACAATCTCACCGATGAGTGTTGGAATAGCGAGATTCGAGAAGTCGAGCTTTGGGAAAACGAGAGGTTGGATAGAATTCAAGCTTTGGCGAGGGCTAGGTCGCTTTCAACTTCGTCTTCGTCTTCTGGAAGTGGAACGGTAACTGAGGATGACGAAACGTCTGGTCCTCAGCCTACCGTACGGTTGAGCCGGATTGTGACGAATGTTAGTCCTGTTACGGGATGGAGCAAGAGTAATTTACGGTCTGGTGAGAGGGCCTCCTGGACGAGAGGACGGGATGGATGGAGTGGCGTCGGGTCGGATGGGTCTGTTAGGTGCGCGCCGGTCGTAGTCCCGAGCTTTCTTAACCTTTCCGAAATCTCTGACTACCTGATTTTGTCGGTAGCAGCAACCTTACCTTTGCTCTTTCGCCCGGCTGGAACTTTGTGTCGACTGAAGATTGGAGAGCCGATTTGGAGGCGAGCTGGGCTGGGAGTGGTGATGAGGGTAAGTCAAAAGTTTTTTTTTTCTCAAATTCTTTCTCGGTTCGTTAGTTACGGTTTAACTCATGCATTCTGTACTGTTCAGATGGTTGGGTGTACACGAATGATTCGTGGGTTGAACCTCAACCTTTTCCTTACCAGGGTGCTGTAACACGACGAAGACGGTGGGTGAGGAGGATATGGTATGATGTGAAATCTTCGGAGAAGGAGAAGGAGAACAGTGTAGGCTCCTAGGCATTACCTAATACATTCCCGGTTGCGGTTTATCGAACAGTGTTACCTCTCATCCGCCTTGAAAACGCATCGGTGCATCGGTGCATTTGTTCATTCTTCATACAATATCATACATTACCGACCATTCAGAACGTTCAACGTTCAGTACTGACTCCCCAAGTCGTACTCTTCTTAGACTTTCACTCCTTTCAAAGTGTAGCAGAAGGTATCTCGGTGAGTTTTGAGGACGACATGCTGCTAGCACGGTTCGAACCTCGCCCGTGGTAAAGATCCTAAGTATGCCGTGGTTAGTACTGACAGAGAACGCTCAAGAGAACGTTGAGAGGAAACTTACGGATTGAGTAGCAAAGATGATTAGCCCAAGAAACGGAACTTTTGAATTGGAAAGATTGAGTCAGCCATTGAAGATACGGCCTGAGCTTAGGGTGGGGGGATACATACGGATCGCAAGGATGATATCAATAGATGGACTGGCAACGATTACTGGGATTAAGTAGATAATGCAAAGGCTGCCCGACAGGGTTTGTTAGAGTGGCAAATCAGTGAAAAAGCGCATAAACTTACATCCATGCTAGGATAGCTCCTATTCCGAATATCAGCACTCTGATCGTCATGTTCACTGCTTTGGGGCCAATAGTGGATAGTCGCCTCCATTGTCGGTAAAGGCAGACAGTGATTATCCCTGAGCAGGTATGTACGACTGTATGAGATGACCGTGTATGGTGTCAAAGTTCGGGAAGAGCTACCTTCAAAGGCGACGATGGCGGTGAGAAAGATGAACGAGACTGAGGCAGATATTCTCTTCCTAGAATTTTACAGTAATAGATCAGGGAAATGGAACAAATGGTTTAGTTCATAACGACTTACGGTACTGGAGTCGAGAAGTTACAGTAATAGCCGTTGTCGGCCATCTGAACGTAGTCCGGTTTAATCGCGGAGAACTACACCATAGGACATATCTTCTTTAGATTCGCGATTATCAAAGTCTTTTGCACTCACAACAAGAAGGGCGACGAAGGATATGGTCCAGCTAGCGTAGGGCGTGATGATGAGCTGCGGTTACATCGTTAGCTCGATGACCTTCGTTAACGACTAAACATGCTCACCAGTTTTCTGAGTCCTCTTATACGGGATAAGTCTGCCTTCGTTAGAGCCGTGTGGATCGTTAAGTATACCTATAATGGAGTCGATAAGAATATGAGAAACCTATTCAAGTGGATACTGACATGGAAAAACATCGCAAAGGTCGTCATTCCGGTTCTGTAATCACGATCAGCCGATCGACATATAGAAGAGAATATTAAAGACGCACAGAACAGGCGCAGAATATACCAACGCTGCTTGAGTCGCACACAACTGAAATATCGGAGCCCTATTCTTCTGTCCCGCGAGGAGTAGTAAGGAATATGAGATGGCACTCATACTCCATGAGATGCAGAAGCTGAACCAGGTTGGATGTCGATTGACGTTCGGAAATGCGGCAACGATGATTGCGAGGAGAGAGAGACCCAAGCCACCAGTCAACTGCAACGCAAAGAAAACAGAGCTTGATATGAACAGCTCCTTCTGGTGGGGTGCGTCCATAAGTTTCCTTCTATCTGTGAGAATAATAGTAGGGGATAGTGTAGGATAATAAGCCAGGGCGTCAAGCCTGGTCTTGGATTGAAAGGGACCTTACGACTGTCCTGCAGACACCGAACGAAAAGAGTACGAGACCGCGAGGAAGAGGTTGGGGCCTGCACAGCCGAAGGAACGTTGTTCATGATTCCTATGAATTTGAATTTAAGTAGCCCCAATGGACCTGCAAGTGTTGGCAGAGCGACCCTGAAATTACCAATGCACGTTCACAACGGGCAGGCCAGGATATTGCCTACATGAAATGCTGTATAATTAAAACTGTAAGTGCATGTGCCCAATAAAAAAATATGAAAGGGAAATACAGGTGGATTTTGGAAGATTTTAAACAATGACTCCGATCCGTCGTCGAGAGGCTGTTTGCGTAAGTCACGTGCTGGAACTACGCACGTCGCACCCACTGGCGACTAATTCCGACTACATATGTAGGAAATTTAGGAAAGACGGATCGGAAGATCGCCATCTCGGTAAAATTTTAGTGCACATTTGGCAACTTGGCAGCGGATCGATACATGTCCAATAATGGGTGCTCACAGCGTCGAAAGTTGGACCCCAGATCTATTACTTATCCTTCCCAGATTGTCCTAATTACAAGCAGCAAAAATCGAACCTGGACGGTCCTCCGAAGGAGAATATTTCCAATATATACCTACTTGGATCGCATTTTCACTGAGACGGGTTAAACATTAATGTCCCTCCCATCCCTGATGCACTCCGCCTTCACTGGACTTTCACTAAACCCTTCAAGTGTCTTCTCATGAGGTGACAAGTCCGTATGCACGTCGTAGATATGAATAAGAAGCGCGAGAGGCAACTTCCTCCATGGGCAAGTACTGCCCATGCGGTTCGTAACACGTTCTTGGAAAATTTCCGTGAAACCGAGAAGAATGGCGACGAGAGAGGAAGTTCTTGCGCGATCGCCGTGGTAATCGAGAGGAAGGACACGCATCATGGTTTGTCTCCCACCACCATCACCACCCCCCGGTTGCCATACCACATGGCATCGGAACGAGATCCTCTCCTGGGACCTACAGATGTAGTCTCTGGTGAAGATGAAGAGCTTACAGGAGAGTCATTCGATAATGTTCCGAAGAGCAAACGACAATTAGGTGCGTTGTGATATCTTTTTCTCTTTATCGTCTTGAACGTTCATCGTCATCATTTTCAGGGCTTTATAGTGCCGTTTTTCTAATCTTCAATCGGATTATTGGGACCGGGTGTGTGCATCTCGAAATAGTCGACTCTTTCATACTCAAGTATGATGAAAAAGCATTTATGCAACACCAAGTGTTATTCTCAGGGCATCAGGAAGCGTTGGCGTTGCATTGATAATGTGGATAGTGGGCGCAACTATTGCTGCAGCCGGAACTGCTGTTTTTATAGAGCTCGGAACAGTGAGTGTTGTAAATCTTCCGCCCGAGGGTCAATTTTCAGATTCTGTAGGGATTACCTCGAAGTGGCGGAGAGAAGAACTACCTCGAGTTCATGTATCGGCGACCAAAATTTCTCATAACTTGCATCTATACGATTTATGCTGTCGTTACGGTACGAGACTTTGCAGGTTGCATCTGCTCGCTTCTGACACGTTTTACAGGGTACGGCTGCCGCAAACAGTATTGTTTTTGGAGAATGTGAGGATCTGGATTGCTAACGACCCTCTTTCTATAGCTTATCAGGATCTTCCAGACACTCTACATGCCCTCGCTATAGAACCAACCAGCTTCAATGCCAGGTTTATTGCCTGGCTGTCTCTCACATCCGTAGTTCTAGTCCACGGAACTTGGCTTCAGTTTGGCCTTCGGCTCCAAAATGCGTTGGGACTTGTCAAGCTCCTCATTCTCTCCTCCATTGCGTTGTGTGGCCTATTGTCTCTAGCAGGCGTTCCCAGACTTGCCGTGAAGGATGAATACGAACCGCCCGACAATTTTAAGTGGGATAAGTTCTGGGAAGGAAGCAGAACCGACGCGAATTCATTCGTGTCAGGTCTTTATAATGTGACTTGGTATGCTCTTTCTACCTATGGACTCTAGATCTCTTCCTGGCTGACCTCCGCCATCAAGGTCATTCAATGGTTATTCAACCGCAAACTATGCTCTCTCAGAAGTTCGCGATCCCGTGAAGACAATCAAACGTGCTGCGCCAATTGCTATGATTACCGTCACTGCGATATACCTCTTCATTAATATTGGTTATTTCGCCGTGGTATCCAAAGGAGATATCCTTGGGAGTAAGCGCATAGTTGCGTAGGTGTTTCTTTCCAATGCAAAGCACGGTTTCAACTGACGGAAGTCTGATAGTGCGCTCTTTTTCCGAAATTTATTTGGGGAAGCAGCAGAACGAGTGAGCGTAAAGCTGTAGTCAAGGCAGCCTCTAACGATGCTGCAGACTTTAAGTGCGTTCGTCGCGTTCTCAACCATGGGCAACCTTCTCGCAAGCCAGTTCGGTGCCAGCAGAGGTAGGCAATGAGTTCTTTTCCTTATATTGACCTATTAACATACCCCACAGTCATCCAAGAGCTTGGTCGCGAGGGGCTGTTGCCGTGGTCGTCTTTTTTTGCCAGCAGCAAGCCATTCAACGCGCCCCTCGCTGGTCTGTTTACGCAGTACCTCCTATCCTGCGCCTTCATGGTACTACCTCCTGCGAGTGATGCATATTTATTCATGATCAGCCGTAAGTCTCATCTTTGTCGATCAAATCTTATATTAACCGCCTTCCGGCAGTATCATCCTATTCTGTGGCTGTTGTCAACCTGTTCGTTTCGCTTGGACTGTTACTTTTGTACACCCCAGCCTATCGCAGCTGGGAATGGAAGCCTCCTTTCCGTGCTCATACCGTGGTAGTGGTATCATTTTTCATCTCGAATGTGTTTCTCGTCGCTGTGCCCCTCATTCCACCGGCATCTAATGCCAGAACATACGATCGCCTTCCGTACTGGGTTAGTAGTGATTTCCGGAACATCTCCATTTATATTCATTGACCCCTTCTCGTTGCTTAGTCGCATGTTGTTACATCCTTGGGATTGTCGATCATTGGAATTATTTATTGGTACCTCAAGACAGTTTGGGTCCCAAGGAGACGCGGTTACGAACTTCATCGGGAATGGGTCTTACAAGATGATGGTGTCTCTAGATTTGTCTTTCGGAAAACAGTAATCTAGAAGTCTTTGATGAACATGAACTTCAGGTTTATTTTCTTCGCTCAGTCAGATTCCTCCTTTCCCTTCAATTTGCGTTGATTCGTTGACTTCCGACGCAGGCCCTTCTGGTAAACGTATTGTCACGTCAAAATTGGGACATACATGGTCAGTATCCTGTGAAGTGTCATACGCAAGCATAATGTGAATCTTTTGGTCAGCTGGAGAGAATCCAAATTTCCATGGGAACTGCAAGGGCTTTACTTTCCTGCCTCTTTTCTTCTGTCATCAATTGATCAACTACCACTGCGTGCGACAACGAACATTTGCATCCCGTTTTAGGCAGATCATTGGAACCCACGCTGTACAACCTGATTATCTTTTGCGGGAAGTGACTTTCTATAAAAACAAAACGTCATAAATACCCATATCTGTCATAAGCTCGAGTGCGTGTGCGCATCTCTTACTCTCTTTTCCCTCTCCTTTCCTCAAGAGTTCCGCCCCTCTGAACACAGACGCTGCGCAACGACCTGGAATTCTTGATGTCAGACGAGGATGGGTTCTTGCGAACCTGGCACATGGCTCGAGAGGGAAATTCCATTCGAGGTCTTGTGGTTTTCGGACTATCAATGCGATGGCATACTGATGGCACTCTTAGTTGGATCGTTGGCAGTCCTATTATGGGATGTTAGTGAGTTCTACTTGATTACGATCGTTTCTGGATGCTTCATCAGTACCGGACTGCAGTGTTGACTCTCGAAGACGAAGTGGGTGTTCGTACTTGTTGCAAATTCAGGTTGTAACACTTATCTATAGCGAGAACTTTTTTGGGTCGGTGCAAACGATGTTTCCCGTATACAAGGAGTTGATGAAGTTTCTTCAGAATAAACCCTGCTCGTTTGCGACCTGTCTCTTTTATATGGTGCGTACATACGGCTATACCTACTCAATCTCGCCTAACAGTTACCAAAGAGCCGGTACCTCACTATCCTGGTCACTCTGTATGTTACGAGTTCAATCTAAACTCAAGCTTCTGCTGAAACCTCTAATCTAGGTGTGGGGTTGTCGGTACGTCGCGTGAACTTGCGGATAGCTGGGTCGTCACTAAAACAGACCCCTACTGGGAACAGTCTCCTTGTCGCATCCCATGCCTGATTCAGTGAGTTTTTGGGGGGCTTAACGTGTTATCCTGGCGCTCATTCACTAGACTCAGGCGTTTGTCTCGATGTCCAACCCTCCGTATTCATACTCGACTGACGCGAATATAACGCGATTCCCTGTAGATGTGAGCAATGGCGGGTCGTCCTCTTCGCCGAATAACCGTCTTAGTTTGATTCCCCGACCAGGCTTTGCGTGGTTCCTCATAGAAGGTTTCCTTGGGATGACGTGCTGCTGGTCTGTTCAGAGTACGTGCACTCTAGGTCATGTTACTCCTGTGTTTACCGTTTTCCTCGTGCGACAGTAATTCTGCAGCTCCGGTTGTTTGCGCTGTACGAGCGCAGCCTTCATATCAAGATCATTCTAATCCTTTCCTTCTGCATCCAACTCGGAGCAATTATCGCTATCTTTATCAATGGTGCCAGGTCAGGGCAAGGTAGTATAGTTCTCATCTCTAAAATGCGAATGGATGAAGTCTGAGATCTTGTTCACTCTTACAGTTAAATGGACCGCTGTTGGACCTCTTTCAAAGTGTCAAGTACTGAACGTGGCGTCGAATTTTTGGGCTTTCTGGGTGACGTTGTTGGCGTATGTCTCTCGTACCTCGACCTTTCGGGCCTGACCGATTCTCGTCTCTATATAGCTACGAATGTTTATTATGTTGTCTGGCTCTCAACAAGGGATACGAACGCCTAAGAGCATCAAATCAGCAGTTTGTGACTTGGGCAGGCTTTCAAGTCGGACTACAAGATGTACTCATACGAGATTCGGTTGGCTATTACATGGGGTGGGTGAAGCTGGTCATCTAGCCCATCAAAGCAGTATGCAAACTTATCTTCCATTCATAGGTGTTGCGTAATATACGCTATCAATCTTTCCCTATGGGTTGACTCACTCGTGCGTTTGTACTTATCAGGAGGATACCGGTAACCTGACTGTCGATGAAGCCCAATACTTTTGATTTAGCAACTGGTCTGGGTGTGGCCTATCCTTCGCTCATCGGGAATCGTTTGATGATCAACCTCCGGCGCGTCTTTTACGACTCGCAGGTAACCAACACGACATCACCTTCCGAAATATCCCTCCCATCCCTCGATCAGGTCCTTGGGTCAGATATAAAGGGTCCCGACAAACAGTTTCCGTATTTCGACCCCCCCTCATGTCTTTACGCTTCTACCAAGCCGCCAATACAACCACATTGTTGATACGTGTTAATATCGATTCAACGCCCCCTGTGAGAGAAGAAGTGGGATCCGGCGTGCCCATATCTAGTAGGTACAGTCGAATAATTCCGACCTCCCGCCCGAAGAGGGCTTAATCCTTCTCATTCAGCATTAACATTAAGCTACTGACTGAGCGTGGTCTATTCTTCGTTCATTGGGAATAGTCTGATCATCAACAGGCGGCAAATACGACCTCACACCCCAGAATATCTCTTCCATCCTTCGATCAGGTTCTTGGACGGATAAGAAATGACTCCTCTCACAAATAGTCCGACTCGGATTCGGCTTCCTCAGGTTTTTACACTTTTTTACACTTTTACCAATATGAACACGTTAATATATAGCAACCTTGATTCAACGCACCGCGCAAAGAGGAGGCGGGATCCATCGCGCCCGTGTATACTCGGTACAGTACAGCCGAATAGATCCAATGTCGCGGCTTGTTGACGGCTTGGATAGACCCTCAGTTTGTTCCTAATGATAGCCTCTCTTTGACCGGTAACGCAGCGTCTGGAAGGGCAATAAGTAGGATCATATGAGCGATGCGGCGTGCCTGTCAAAGTCTCACGACGTACCTTTTTGAATTTCTCGAGTTCCCGTATTCGCGAGCTGCATCTTTCTGTTTTGTGATGGTAAGTGACTGTCGCCTATCTGCAGGGCCATCTGACCATTCTTGTAAAGAGATAATTTGCAACTTTACGACTTCGTTCTTCCGCCGTTCTTGGTCCGTCAGGCAATGAAGATAGCAAGAAGATAGATGATCATTCAATTTGCGTCCTTTATCGTTTGAACTTGGCAAACGTGTGAAAGTTGGCAAAATTAGCGAAATCCATCCCTTTTAGTAGCAGCGCCGGGATGGCGAGCACGCCCAGTCCTGTTCGTTCTTCCCCTTCACCTTCAAAACGACTGGCGTTGGAACCGCTCTCACCCCAATTCTAACTTCAATGCGCGATGGATAATGAAGCTGCTTCAACGTTGGAACAAATGTAAGCAGCCATCGTCAGGCTTTTTCGACACAGATCCTGTTGGCATGTTTTACCACATAACTGACGATCTACTTCAATGAAATGCTTTCACCGTCCGCAAAATGAAGTCAAATCGATAATTACCTTCATCTATTTGCTATCAGTGCGTTAATCTTTGTTTGACTTTGACATCCATTGACATCTATTGAATTTTTTCCAGCCTTCCTGTTTTGGGACCACATCATCACACTCCGTATGTCGCTTCCAATATCAACAATGACCGTTCATCTTGAATCTCTCGAATTACAAAAGCCGACGAAGTGAAATATGTCTGGAAACGATCTAAAATTTCAAGCTCGTATTGGTTCTTCCTGAATCGCTATTTTACGCCTCTCGCCAACATATCCGTCCTTGCGCTCCTTTTCATTAACCTAAGTGAATCCGTAAGCTCATGCCATTGAATCTGGGTATGCGTCGCACTAATTACTTGAATCTGCAGAGGTTTGATACGTTCACCTCGCGTCTTGCCTATATACTGAGAAAGTCCCCGGTCCTCAGCTGTAGAACGTTCACTCTATATCGACAGATTCTGCTAATCTTCAATCAAGTTCTGGTTGGCGGTGCGCTCCTTCCAAATCATCTCGGTCGTTACGCGAATTGGAATTGACCATACGAGGCGACTAGTGCTTCTCACCATACGGATCTACGCTCTCTATTCGCAGAGCAAGAAGGTCCTGGCATACATGTTGACTAGCGGTGCGATACTGGCAGGCGTAGCATGTGTATGTTTTGAGTTCTTCCTATTCAACTGTCTTCGATGTGCTGATATTCGTGGTCGGCATAGTACGTTTTATTCGGACAAGAGGATCCCTCACCCTCGATCGGAAGTTCTGGCTGCCATCTTGGACTGACACGGACGACGTAAGTTCGCGTTCAGTTTCTTTCATACCTATAAGATGGGATCAATAACATTCTTGGATGCTAGGGCTATCCGTGAGTTCATCTACTCAGTTGACATTTGAACGCGATCTAAGCACTCGCGTCGCCTCCTCCATCTCTACCCTCAGGACTTGCAGCAGCATGGGAAGCATTATTTGTCTACGACACGATTCTCTTCGTGCTAACCCTTCACAAAACATGGAGAGAGCGACCGAGACGTCGCGGTATAGTAATGACAGAAGGACGTGTATATCTACCACTCTTGTCCCTGATACTACGCGATGGTGCGTTTCTTTTCGTCGGTGACGAACATTTGGACACGGCTAATGTCTCTCGCTTTTTTCAGGCGCGATCTATTATGCGTGAGTTCTCCGAGTCAAAATCTGGAAGTTCAGCTGGGCCATATAGTGTTATCCACCTTAGCGTTATGGCTCTTGCAAACCTCGTGAATATCTTGACGTTCTATGTGAGTGTCTTCCTCTTTCTAGCTCAAACTCTCCTCACAGGATTATACCTAGTTCGCCGGTGTACGTTCACACCCTAGTTTTTCCCCCTCAAAAATCGCAAGCTCAATCACGTCAAATACAGCCCTTTAATCGAGGGTCACTATCGACTTTCTCAAGTTGGTTCGTTCAAAATCTTTTCTCGGCTTCTTTCCGTTGAATGTCCGTACTTTAGCATCGCAACGACCTTAATGTCCCGCCTAATGCTCAACTTACATTGTTCCTCGCCCAACCAGGGCCTGCTCTCAACCATGTCCATTACTGGAAACATGGTATTCGGGAGTAATACCACGAGCACGGACGTGGAACTCGATACATTCAACTCTAACGACTTCGGAATCCCTAGTATACCTTTGCGCTCTGAGACTACTAGGACCGAGATTCGGAATGACGACTCGATAATATGAAAAAGCACGACGCGGTCGTTGCTCATTTCCATTTCGAACACTGGGAGAACAATAGTAGTATATGTTACGGTAATGGCTGTTTTCTTGGATAGGAGAAAACTTGTATACCTTTGTAGACATTGATACCGTATCAAGTACCAGAATACTTTGTATGTATTGTAATCATAACTTATGTACTAACAACTTGCCTTTTTTCGCCCAGACAGACACGTACTACTGGATGTTCTGAGCGCTCCCTACTACTCGCTATAGACTCATTGGAGCCATGGCCTGGTTGTGGCAAATCCTTCTTACGTCGTAACACGAATGCAGAACTATCCGACTATTCACCTGGTGTGCATCAGGCTGGAATAAGACCAATGCTCAGTGAGCTCACCCACAACTGGGTTGGATGTACAAATGGCCTTTCCTTCACTGATTTGGAATTTTGGAACGTTTGAGATTACCATCATATCACATGATTTATCGATTGATCATCTGCTCGGTATTTGCCGACGGGAGAACAGCTTCGAGACACCTGGAAACCGCACTCAAACTTCTACTCCCATCTTATACCATGTCTAACGTATTCGTGAGTTGCCCTTCTTGTTCTCAATGTTATAGATCACGTTCATCCTTTTCTCTCTCATACACGACCTTACCCAATCGATTGCTGACGATCGCCTGTTTTAGTTCGACATCGCCATCGACAACCAGCCCGCTGGTAAGATCGTCTTCAAGCTCTACGACGATGTAGTGCCCAAGACCGCCAGAAACTTCCGCGAGCTCGCCACCGGCCAACACGGATACGGTTATAAAGACTCCACCTTCCACCGTGTCATCCCTCAGTTCATGCTCCAAGGAGGTGACTTCACCAAAGGCAACGGTACTGGTGGAAAGTCCATTTATGGCGAGAAGTTCGCTGGTGTGTCTTCATTACATCTCATCGATGAGAGAAAAACTGATTGGCGCCCTAGATGAGAATTTCCAGATTAAGCACACGAAGCCTGGTCTCCTCTCCATGGCTAACGCCGGCGCCAATACCAATGGCTCTCAGTTCTTTATCACCACTGTTGTTACGTCATGGCTCGATGGCAAGCACGTCGTCTTCGGTGAACAATTCGTCTTCTTTGTGGCGATGAAGATCACTAACTTCTCTGGTCTTGTTCTCTAGGTGAAGTCGTTCAGGGCTTGGATCTTGTCAAGAAAATTGAGTCCTACGGCTCCTCTTCCGGAAAGACGAACAAGGTGATCAAGATCATCAACTCTGGTACCGTTTAGATGACGAGAAGCTGGTGAAAAACAAAGGACTTTTAAGATTAAGAAGTTATCCTTATAACTGTGACATTAGGAATTTGTAGCTCAAAATTCGAGTGATTTGTCATGTGCATTTGCAGCGGCCCGGATGCTAAGTATTCTCGTCCGTCCCGGGATGTGCGGCGGCTTTGGAATTTGTCGTAACGCCACTCTACTACAGCGCAATTGTGAACACATTAGTATCCATTACATCCCAACTGCGGGGTGTTCGGTATCGTTATACTCCTCTGGGCGTATTACACACACTCGGAATGTTTCCCATCTTGAAGTTGACTGGATAGGAGGGATGGTGGTACTTTCAACGCTGATGATTTGCGTTGAAGAGGCCGGTAGAACTGCATTTTCTTGCACTCGAGCTTATGACAGATATGGGTATTCATGACATCCGTTTTTAAGGAAAATCGCTTTCCGAAAAAGACAATCAGGGCCAGCACCGAATTGGCGTGCGAGAAGGTTGCCCATGGTTGAGAACGAACGCACTTAAAGTCTGCAACATCGTTAGAGGCTGCCTCGACTATAGCTTTATGCTCACTCGTTCTGCTGCTTCCCCAAATAAATTTTCGGAAAAGAGCGCACTATCCAGACTTCCGTCAGTTGAACCGCGCGTTGCATTGAAAAGAAACACCTACGCAACTATGCGCTTACTCCCAAGGATATCTCCTTTGGATACCACGGCGAAATAACCAATATTAGAGAAGAGATATATCGCAGTGACGGCAATCATGGTTATTGGCGCAGCACGTTTGATTGTCTTCACGGGATCGCGAACTTCTGAGAGAGCATAGTTTGCGGTTGAATAACCAATGAACGACCTTGATGGCGGGGGTCAGCCAAGAAGAGATCTAGAGTCCATAGGTACAAAGAACATACCAAGTCACATTATAAAGACCTGACACGAATGAATTCGCGTCGGTTCTGCTTCCTTCCCAGAACTTATCCCACTTAAAATTGTCGGGCGGTTCGTATTCATCCTTCACGGCAAGTCTGGGAACGCCTGCTAGAGACAATAGGCCACACAACGCAATGGAGGAGAGAATGAGGAACTTGACAAGTCCCAACGCATTTTGGAGCCGAAGGCCAAATTGAAGCCAAGTTCCGTGGACTGGGACTACGAATGTGAGCAACAGCTAGGCAATAAACCTGGCATTGAAGCTGGTCGGTTCTATAGCGAGGGCATGTAGAGTGTCTGAAGGATCCTGATAAGCTATAGAAAGAGGGTCGTCGACAATCCAGATCCTCACATTCTCCAAAAACAATACTGTTTGCGGCAGCCGTACCCTGTAAAACGTGTCAGAAGCGAGCAGAGCAGATGCAACCTGCAAAGTCTCGTACCGTAACGACAGCATAAATCGTATAGATGCAAGTTATGAGAAATTTTGGTCGCCGATACATGAACTCGAGGTAGTTCTTCTCTCCGCCACTTCGAGGTAATCCCTAGAGAATCTGAAAATTGACCCTCGGGCGGAAGATTTACCAACACTCACTGTTCCGAGCTCTATAAAAACAGCAGTTCCGGCTGCAGCAATAGTTGCGCCCACTATCCACATTATCAATGCAATGTCAACGCTTCCTGATGCCCTGAGAATAACGCTTGGTGTTGCATAAATGCTTTTTCATCACACTTGAGTACGAAGTCGACTATTCCGAAGCGATGGTTCAGTGATCATTTGGGCGAGAAAACAGTGTGTAGCCTCCTCACCATCCGCAACGAAAATGTTTTCGTCTGACCGACCGCAAAGCCCGTTCTCCGCTGTAGAGGTTCTAGGTCTACGACACCGCAACTCCTTTAGCCTTCATTCTCAAAGCAATCGATAATCAAACCTCACAGGGCTTTGACAAGGCTCGATCTCGGGGAGACTAGGAAAGCTAGTGCTTCAGGTTTGATTGGAAGGTTACAGTCGTGTTTCGGCGAAAGGTCGCCAAGGGCGGCTTCGAAAAAAGTGCAAGGTAAAAATGTGCTTATCTAATATCCGTGTAGAAATCCTAGCTCGAGACATCCACGCACACTCTTTCTTCGATAACCACGATGACTACCAAACTCTAAAGAGCTGCGCTCTCGTTCATTCTTCCTGGGCTCCGATTGCACAGGCTAATCTGTTCAAGTATCTCATCCTGAAATTTGACTCTCCCCGGCACGAGGATTATTTCGAGAGAAGTACCCAAGCAACGGTTGCTTACAACTTGCTCATCAAGTATATTGGTCACAATCCTCGACTCGCTACATACATTCAGCAAGTTTCACTGCGCCATCTCGAAAGTTTTGGTCGCACGCACTTGATGTTTTTAGCGCAGAAGGAACAGGAGGAGAGGACTGCCATACGCAACCTTTTGTTGGAACTCACGAGTGTCAAAACGCTCAGGCTACTTCGTTTTGGTGTTGTAGATGGTTTCCATGACGTCCTAATCCACCTTTTCCGACTACCAACTCTCACTCGATTCGAAGCAACATTTGCACGTTACGCCCTGATCTTCTGCTCGTGCTCTTCAATGCCACCAACTTGAAGGACATCAGTATGGTGAACATCGGATTTGATGGTCGCGTACTACCCCCTGCACAAGACTCATCTCTTATTGCGGCACCACAATCAATTCATCTGAACAGTCTACATTTCAGTCTGTGCCCTCTCGACCATATCGTCCCGTTCTTCAGCGAACCACATTGCCCGCTTGATTTCTCGTCTCTCCGCACGTTGCGTCTGCACAGAGCGAAACTTTTCGACTACGACACGACGGCGCAACTACTCAGCCTTGTAGGGCAAAGTCTTCATCATCTTGAACTTCATGGACCCGACCGTGTGTCAGAAGGTATGCACGTACATTGTTCGTTCGCCTTACCGCATCTCATCATGTATGATTTAGACAAGGACAATGTTCATCTCGGTTACACTCCCAATCTCCAGTCGCTCACCCTCCTGAGCTTACGCCAAACCCTAACGTACAACCCTATCGCCTGGATTCAGTCCCTGTTTCCTGTATCGATCGCCCAGAAGTCCTCCATAATACCATTTCTCCGAGTCGTTACTTTTGTAGTCGTTGTAGACACTCCCAACTCGATTTTGAGAGCCGTTGGCCCCGCCCCTTGGTCTACATGGAAGACAGTCGACGCCCTTTTTTCGTCCAATAAATCCTCAGAACTGCAGTTTCCTTGTCTACGGTAGGCTCGAATGATTGTGAGTACTGCAAGTGAAGTTTTCGATCCGAAGTTAGTGCGCATTGTCGAGGACCAATTTCCTGAGTTGATGAAAGAGGGAAAGTTGGCGTTGGGGACGACTTGTTGGGAGGTGGCGACGACGAAGGCTGTTATGAGGTTGAGTGCACCTGTTGCGCAGAGGGCTACTGCATGTGGCCGGTTTTTCTTATTTCAACAATACACGGTTTTCACCCTACCCTCAACCAGGAAACAAGAAAATTTGAAAATAGTCGACAACTAGCTTATGAGTAGAGTATCTAAATAGAAATTTACTCAAGGCGACAACATCCTCTGTCTAGTAATGCTAAACGGATATAGCCATAGAAGACACACGCGCCGAGCCCCCAACACGGTTACTCTCAAGATCCATTCCACCCTCGGTGGACTCAAACATGGAGAGCCTTCTTCTGGGTTTCATGATAGGCCTGCTCTGGCGGGTAGCTCCATAAGTAGAAGTAGCTCGGCTTTCGGTATCGGAATCAGCATCAACCCTCGAAGGAGTTGTCGCTCCAGAAGACGACGCAGATGCGGTTGTTGGTCCAGCAACTGGGGATCGGAGCGATTGAGGAGGCACTGGCGTTGCAGGTGCGGATCCCGACTTGAAACGACTGCGGTCAAGGTCCGTTTCCGGGATCTACATGAATCAAGTAATTAGCAACGCATTGGAAAAGTTTAATGGAATGTACGCAACAGGTAATCGTGCGATGAAGGCCAATAGAGTTGAGATGGAAGCAAAGATGAAAACTGCTTTCAAACTTGCAGCATAGGAATCGCGCGCCTGTCGCTGGATATCTGGAGGTAAAGATGCGACTAATCGTGCATTCTGTCGAATATGTGCTATAATCTGAACAAATCTACGTCAGCCGAGGGATGAATACGGACGGCGACAGTACGTCGATACCTCGTCGGCGTTGGGGGCGTGTATGCGCTGCTTCAGTTCCCAGTCGAGCTTGGATTGAAATATGGCGGAGGAAATAGCCACGCCTCCGACTTGACCTGTGCCAAAAGTGGGGTTGAGCGAGATACATAAGCCTGCGATAGAGTCGTACCGATCCCTCTAAATAACTGCCCAAATCCAGTCGCAACGGCCATGTGAGACTCTACGTATCCCGTCAAGTCGAGGTCAAACGTTAGGCGATGTAAACGCACCGGGAGTATGTGCCAAAAGCGCAACTGTAGAGACGATTAGACTGGGGGAACAGCACCGAAGTATATCCTACACACTGAGCATAGTCTGAAGTACAACGGCATTTCCGAAACCCAAAGGTATCTGGCAGAATCGATGAGAGCAGTTCAGAAGTTGAATAGGAAGGAACGTACAATACTTAGCCAAGATTGCACCCATCCAGAAGTCTCGTGAATCTGAATTATCAGCACAGACGCGATGAAGGGTAAGATTCCAAAGATCAAATTGATCATCTTATATTTGCCAGTACGATGCATCATCCAGCCTGCAAACATCGAGCCCATTGACATCGACACGCTGTTGGGCAGGATGTGCAAACCTACAAGACCAGACAGACATCAACAACCTCATCCCGATGACGGCTAACGGAAAGAAGAAAATGATTACCAGCGATCGAAGCATTCGTCAGCATGACAGTCTGGAACCACATCGGGAAGAAGTAGGTAATAGAGAAATTGCAGATGGCGACCAGGAAATTGGATATCCCGACTAACACTGGGATACGTTCTCTCAGGAGGAATGGTGCTAGAACTGGTTCTGGTGCAACATACAGCTCCACAATAATGAAGAGAATGGAGAATATGAAGGACAATGCCAGTGGGACTATGACACCAGGATTCGACCACTGAAATAGAAGGTTATCAGAATACATGGCAAAGAGTGAGTACTCCCTATGCTTACCGGAAGATCCGAGTTGTACTTGGTACTAAGAAAAACAAGAATCGAGCCGACGGCGATCAACAGGGTTAAACTACCAAGATAATCAATCCGTTTGAGCACTTCTTTTGGACTCTTTCCTTTACCCTACGTTTCATGAGCAGAGGTATCAACAACTAAGACCAAAAGCGAACCTTGGTGGCGTAACGTAGATTGAATGTGGTCAGGAGGAGGGATAGCAGAAACAAAGGCATCTGTATAAGGAATGCCCATCGCCACCCTAACCTACATGACCAGCTGAAGTCAGTCATATGCGAGGAATGCGAGAGGAAATGTACCAGTCAGTTATCAGTCCACCGAATGGACCGCCAAATCCGAGTCCAAGCTGCACGTTGTAAGGAACAACCTCTCATCAAAAAGTACAACTCACTCCATTGAAAACACTGGCAACGCCTTGCGCGAGGCCTCGAGACTGACACAACACCGTCAAAGTCGCATTATCGTACCATTGGTTGACCACTCACGCGAAGACTGTACATATCGCTGACTACGATGCTAGATAGATATGAGTGAGTGTCAAACGGCCATTTGACTGAAGGTTCAAAGAATTCAACTTACGTTGCGATCGTGTTGACTCCTCCTCCTCCTATTCCAGCAATCTGTAAGTTAACATTCAACATTCAAAGTGGCAGAAGAAATCAACCTCCGTATCCTTACAAAGCGCGAAACGATTAACATCTCCATACTGGTCGATAGCCCGCAGGCTAGCGTACCAAAACCCGCGAAAAATACAGCGGTCTGTGCTGCGCCTCGCCTACCCATGACGTTTGATAGCCTTCCATACAATGGAGTGAAAGTGCATGTTGAAAGAAGATAGCTAGCTAACCGGCTGAGCATGAGCCCTAAGCATTGATAACACAACTCACGCGGTCCCAAGCCAACTGGCTTGGTGGGATTTCTCGAACTGGGACGATATGGATGGTAACACTACGAGACAATTCAAAATGAGTCCTTTTTTCATTCAAAATGTGTTGGACATACTTGTAGGCACCAGGGTCACTGGGCAGGGCGGCGTCGGTAACGTACAAAATGAAATAAGATCCATGGCGCTCACTGTTGACGGACTGGCGAAATGTCAGTTAACTCCTGCGAATACGAGACAGATTGTGACGTGCATACCGACAGGAAGGTTCCCAACCAAACCCCTGCTAAGATTCCATATCTCACGGACGTGGGTATTTCATGTGGACCAAGCTGTTTCTTCCTCTCTGAGATCAAAGGTTCGCGTTCTGCGGTGGACATGATGGTGGTAGGAGGTAGAGGAACGGGGTGCTGCTTGCAACGTGACATCCGACGCGTCCTCCTCAGACCGCTTCACACTGTATTCGTACCCAGCTTAACGGTTCATACAAGTTTCGAGAATGCAGCCAGCTATCGGAGTGCATTACACCTCGATTTGGCATTGAGCAATAACATCGATGCCAGACCATGTACAAGGATTCGTTGGGATATTACGCCGGGATGAGATGTGTGCTTGCGATGGACAAGAGGAAAGGGTGGAAAGGGATGAAAGGGAATGCTATGAGAAGAGTATGGTTGCCGGAGGCTGGCCACCCACCCAGTGAAAGGGAATGTTTCGAGCAGGTGCCTGAACGCCCCAAACCGAGCAACCGCTCAACGTGCAGGACACGCGAGAAACGGGACCTGTACACCCACCGGATAGCGGGTGGGAGGGCCTTCATTCTGAGAGTTGGTCAATAAGAAAGTAGACTACTTAATCTAATGTACATCTCTATCAGCGGCCATGAAATTCAGAACTGTATTCTATGAGATACATGAGAATTAAGATTAGTGGCAATTTCAATTTCTTTGAGGCCCGGCGCCAATACCGTATAGAAGAAAAGTAAGCGAGCTCCAACCACCAGTGTGAGCAACAATCTTAGGAGGACCTACTATGCCTGATGATGTCGTAGAGATAGGCCAAGGTCCTATGGAGTAAGATGGTAGGGAGAGCAGTATACCACCGTGGGGCTGAAATTGATTGAAGAGGTGCGTAGTATGGAAACGAGGATCAAAGTCTCTCCGAGTCTGAGTCAACTCTGAGTCGCCTCCAACAGCGGGCATGGCGAGGTAAAAGAGGGTGTCATGTGAACCTTTGCTGGCACAAAGTGCACAAAAAGAACTAGGTGAGGCCTCAGGTAATGAAAGTTGAGGTGTATGTGGGCCAGTGAAGGTCCACTGGCAGGTACGTAGTATTCGTCCGAGGTCACGACTGATGTAAGTGCACTTGAAGCGAAAGGGTCGAAGAGAGTGATTGAGAACAATGAGGCGTTACTTGGACTCGTAACATGACAAGGATAGATGTGGGCCAGCGAAGGACTGCTGGCAGGTACGAGTCCAAGATCACGAGGGCGTCCTTGCAGCAAAAGGTCGGAAATGTCGTGCACAGGAAGGTGTGAGACATGGAGAAAAGATAACAAAAAACGGCTGGTGTCCATTTTATTCTGCCCAAGGCGTTGAGGAGAAGACGAAAGTGATAAAGTCGTTGCTATGGGCTTCATAACCGCCAATCGTAGAACTCGTGCTGCTCCTTGAGTTTATTAGTATGAAGGACGACATGCGCAAGTTTGGAGGTATTTTTAGTTTTATCAAAAATAGTACCAGAGGTAGCTTTCGAGGCAAATAGAGTGTAATAAGATTCCCGTCGAGTCATGGTGATGTCAAGAATACATCCCTGATTGGTTACGCCCACGCCAAGTGACTGCAGAATGTCAAGAACATTGAGATGGTGACTCGAGTCACAGTCAGCCCTTTGGGAGAGTATTTTGCGCTTTGATCTGTTTGACTAGTGAGTAGGGAAATGTGATCCTTTGCTGTCGCAAGTGCACAAAAAAGAACTAGGTGAGGTCTCGTTACCCGGATATATGACATGGATGGATGTGAGCCAGCAAATGTACAAGTTCGAGATTGCGAGGACGTCCTTGAAGCAAAAGGTCAGAAATGTCAGCACGGGAAGGCGTGAGAGACGAAGAAAAGATAACAAAAACAACTGGTGAGCATTTCATTTTGTTCAACATGTCGAAGAGAGTGATGAAAATATAAAGTCGCTGTGGACTTCATAACCACTAAGGAACACCTCGCGCTGCTCCTCAAATTCATTGGTACGAAGGATGGCATGTGCAAGTTTGGAGGGCGAGATGACTTTCAAGGCGCCATTGATGCCACTTGTCATACTGTTAGTGGAAGCGAGTTGGTTGATCGGGCAGTTGAGTCTGAGAGTCATCCAAACTGAATGAAAGCGTCATGGTATCCTCTCGGACTCGTGATATGAGCGCCATTTCTAACAAAAGAAATGAGTAGAGGGTGAAGACGAGAAGAAATGCCAGTGAGAATAGAATGACGCGATGGAAATTGAGATGATATGGGTGCAGTTTCCTAACTCCCCGCACTATCCAACAGATATCACAACCAAATTCTATATTGCACAGAAGACCTTTTAGGGTGTAGTTGGCAGTAAAAGGAACTGTATGAATGAAATTGATTCCGAAATGAGATATCACTGGTAACAGAACAAGGCTAGAGAGGGATAAAGTTATTCCCCTTGAACCGCAACATGAAAATGAGAAACGAGTATAAGCAGTCATCGGTGAAGATAAAGGCACAGTGGCGGAGAATGGTGCCGTGAATTTTGCACTGCGCAGTGACATGGCTGAGATATTCAACCTCATTTTGGGAAGACACTCAATAAAGCGGTGGGTCCCAGAGCAAGCCAATGAAAGTGGCGATGAATACAAATTCAGTGTTGCCCTCAGAGTTTCAAAGTGACAAAAAAGTTCAGTTTGATTGTGGCAGTAGGTGGATCTGGGTTTTGGTCGTTTGTGGACAGATCTGACATGTACAACAAAGTTTGGCAGTATCAAGAGAACAGTCTCTTGTACCTGGGAGGCAGAAGCGACCTGAGCAAGATATAGTATGAGTTCAAGTTTGAGTAGTACAGTAGTGAGTCAAAAGAGAAGACAAGTACGACTGAGTCTGATAGATCAAGAATGACTGAGTTTTCGATAGGTCAAGAGTGAAAGAGTGACCGAGTTTTCGTCAAGAGTGACAGAGTATGAGAGGTCAAGAGTGACCGAGTTTTGTCAAGAGTGACCGAGTTTTCGTCAAGAGTGACGGAGTATGAGAGGTCAAGAGTGACCGAGTTTTTGTCAAGAGTGACAGAGTATGAGAGGTCAAGAGTGACCGAGTTTTGTCAAGAGTGACCGAGTTTTTGTCAAGAGTGACGGAGTATGAGAGGTCAAGAGTGACCGAGTTTTTGTCAAGAGTGACAGAGTATAAGAGGTCAAGAGCGACCGAGTATGAGGGGTCAAGAGTGACCGAGTTTTCGTCAAGAGTGACGGAGTATGAGAGGTCAAGGGTGACTGAGTTTTTGTCAAGAGTGACAGAGTATAAGAGGTCAAGAGTGACCGAGTTTTTTTCGGGGGTGACCGGGTATGGGGGGGAGGGGGTGACCGAGTTTTCGTCAAGAGTGATGGAGTACGGGAGGTCAAGAGTGAGAGTCCGAGGTCACGATGGATGTAAGTGTGCTTGAAGCGAAAGGTCGGTGTTGAAGAGAGTGAC
This sequence comes from Marasmius oreades, assembly GCF_018924745.1. NCBI lineage: Eukaryota > Fungi > Basidiomycota > Agaricomycetes > Agaricales > Marasmiaceae > Marasmius > Marasmius oreades. Next base: position 2,303,218 of record NC_057332.1, read on the forward strand.
TGAGATGTCACTGGAGCGTCACTGCGATAAAGCGTTACTATCAGGTGATAGGACTCGTAAAAGGTTTTAATAGACATGACGCTTGGCGGCTTGGGAGGGAGGTTTAGTCCTTGGTCCAGAGTGGTCATGATGAACAGTGATGAAACAACGTGACCACAGACTACAGCCTTGTAGCATCTTCAGAGAAAGAGCCCCCTGAAGCGACCGTGAAGTGGTTGGGCATGATGACACATTCTATGTATGGCATGTTTTCGAGTGGGAAACCATGGCAGAGATTGTGAACGAGGACCAAGTGTGATGACTGTAAGTTGAATAAGCGACTGAGAAATGGTTGGGCGTGATGCATGCCATGTTCCCGAATGGGAAACCATGACGCGGATTGTGAATGAGGGTTGGGTGCGACAACTGTATGTTTAGTCTGACGAGAAGACTGATGAAGACAGAACTGTAGTAAGGAGTGATGATCGGCTCGAAATTGGGAAGGCAAGGATGATAGAGGATGATAAGTGGAAATTCAGTGTACTGGTGAGGAGTAAGCAAGTTCGCGGGCGACAGCCTTTTGGTCCCGATATCTCCAACTTAGGACGCGGTGATAAGACTGGCCGCAGAAGGAGCAGATGTGGACTTTCGAGCAGGGCTCCAACATTACAGCACGGGTTGTAAATGCGGATGGGCTTGTTTGTCGTCAGGTCCGGCGCAGAGAAGGAAGCTAGGAGCCGAGCTCTTCCTGTTTTCCCTCCTGTCCTTCTGAAAAGAAGAAGTGAAAGAACGACCTGAACGAAACACAGATGAGCTTTCGAGAATGACGTGTAACTCCATGCATATTTTCGTGATGTTGAGTACCGTGATCTTCGTCAGTTTAGAGGTTGAGTTGGTGGGAATGATAGCAGGGATGATAGTCTTGGTATCGAGAGCGAAAAGATTTGTGTATTTATCTGATGTACTTGTCTGAAGGAGACCTAAAGGGAGGGTATCATGAGGAAAAGCGCGTGAAGAGCTACAGGAAATACGAGAGGGTTTTCTTTCTTCGGAACATGGGAAATAGCTCGAAAGTTCGTGCATATGTCTGCCCAACAGATGTTGCACCACTGGATGGACTACCCCAACACAAATTGTGGGAGACATCTTTGATTTGATCATAGAAAGATATGTTTGCTCTATTGTCGTGCACTCCTCATCATCCAATAGTGAGATGCCGTCTCGCAGTTGGAAGCGGGGTTTTCTCTGGATCTTGCAGATGCTATTGTCGTCTTCTTGATCTCCGCATTTTTCTTGAGATTGGTTGAACATGTTTCGCTTGGTGAGGGAGAGGTTTTTGAGTTGTTGAACAACAACGTCTCTTGTGTGTGATCGGTTTTCTGCCGGGAAGATTATGAGAGTCGGAACGTGTAAGGAAAGGCATATCCGAAAAAATCAAGAACAAGAAAATCAAGAAGAACAGCAAGGGAGTGTTTTGTGAATGCTGCGAGCGGCGAGTTGGACGCGTGAGGAGGAGTGTGTGCCTCGAGCGCGTCCATCTGCCGCGTCATCTCATCCTCTGATAATCTCTCGCAAGCTCGGTCTTATCTCGGAATTATATAACGAGGTGTAAAGATGTACAAGCACAATCCGCGTCTCTTCATTGACGGCCTTTCTGCTGTGACAACAGGCCCACTTTTGTCTATATCGAACAAAAGCTCGTTCATGGACAAGGAATCCATCCTGATACTTGTCGCGCCAATTTAAGCCGGTATACGTCACACTAGATGTCGATTTCAAGTTCAGGATACAGCGATCCACCGTTACTCAAAACCGACGCCATCAGCTAGCGCCAGGCCGCAATAGTTCACTCTCTTTGCCCGGCCAGGTTATTGGTGTAATTTTCCACCCCGGCTTCGATCTTATGGTCCGGGTTAAGGGCCTTGGGATTTTCCCATCTCATTTTCATTACAAAACACAAGGCGGCTATTTCATTCAGAACATAATGGCTCTCCTGTTCCTCCTTTTCCTTCGCGTCCTCTTCTTCTGCTGCATGTATATCCAGGTCGCAATTATTTCGTCGACAATCTGGACAGCGTTCCATGACACGGTCAACTTCGGTGGCGATGGTTTAGAAAAGAGACCATAAGACCCAGGTTCGTACGATGTGACGCAAGTCCCATCTTCCGATACCAGCTAATTAACGCTTCCAGGTCAGCGCGCAGTGGATTGAAAGTACAAGATCTAGACGTACAATCATACAGTCCCAGTCATTCTTCCACCTGTACGATCTCCCATCCGACGCTGTGAACACCTCTGATCTGCAAATATGACGACAGTTACGCTTGGATGGCTGACTTTGTGTACAAGGAACATCACTCACGTTGAAAAGAACCCTTCTCTTCGTGGTGCATGGCCACGACCCCACACCTGGACGAGATTGTCTCCCCAGCTACTATGCGAGTCGATGACTGCCATTTGCGCCGTTTTCGCTCCCGACATCTTGTTGATAACGGTGTTACTTTTCGAAAACAGGCCCATGCGAGTTTCGACGTGGTATGAGGGACTACCATCAGGGAGAAAGATGACGGTATTCCAAGGGTTTGAGTCGGAAAAAAGAAATTCCATTCTTTGAGTGTAATTTGTTGCTGTGGGGTGATTATTGGTTCCTTCTTACCCTACAAACCCAGTACTTATATGTCGACGACCAGTGCTAGTGGATCCCTGTGTACAGCCCTCTATCCACTCGCTCCACATGATCATGGCGACCTAGGTTTTTATTTACCGTGACCATGTACGTCATGCTGTAATCCCTTCAGTCGGCATTGGAATTTGTAGAATCGAGTTCAAGGCAATGGAACCGTCAAAAACCATGGTGTGTTGCAGATTTCATCAGACATATCAAAAAGATGATCATGTAATTCCGAGATTGTGTTTATTTCCAGTCAAAATCAACGCTGTCAAAACTGCCATGATTGGCTTTTGAGGGGAATACAAAAGGCTCGAAGTTGGGAGACGGGCGTGCCGAAGCGGGTCTTCTTCCTCTTCCACCACCCTCTCTTCGTTCCTTTCTTTTCTCTCTCTGCGCGAGCGCAGCCAATTTCCGGCCTTGAAGGTCGTTTTACGAACCTTAGTAATGAACTCAAGTATTCGGACAGGATCCACATCAGGTGTGTAACAGAACGTTGCGATTTCGCGAAACTAGTTCCATGCTGAACAACTCACCAGCAAACGCGCTTCAGCATAACCTTGTCCTCGTCAACATCTTCCTCGGCTTGCAGCTCTTCGGATTGTTTGGGTCCATCATCGTCTTGATCTGTGCTCTCATTGCGTCCGTGAAGAGATATGGATCGTGGTACAGCTTTATGATATCTTGGATCATATCCAGCGTTTCATATACGTTATTATTCTTCGGAGGGCAACATGATGACCCAACACCTACGATAGGTCTGTGCATGGCTCAAGCATCATTGATATATGCCGCACCGCCTCAGTACGCCCCCCTTTTTCATAACTTGGGAAGGGAGAAGAACACTGATCTCGATTTTTCCAGTACTGCTGCTTCCACCCTGGGCTTGGTCATTCAAGTAAATTATCTCAGTGGCTTCAGAATCGTTTTCCATGTCTCTAATGTCGAAATAGATATGGTTTAGTGTTCATGAAGGATTGGGAAAGAAGCCTTTCACGGGGCAGAGGATATGGGCGCACGTGGTACGTTCAATTTGTCCTAAGTTACGAGCGGGCTGCTAATTGATTTACGACACCAGTTCCTTCTCCTTCCTTACATCCTCTGGTTAATGATAGTCATCGAATCTCTAGTGGTATGAAAAATTCACTCTTAATCCTGATCTTTGCCATATTCTAACATGTTCCACAGATAGCCCTCATGTACCCAGATACAGTTAAAAGGAGCAGCAGTGGGATGTACTGCAGCAGTAGGATCATAATTCCGTTAGCCTTCCATTTCCCTTCCGAATTCTTCTCGTTAACTGAGCTATACCGCTTTCAGTGGAAGAATATCCGCCGCCCTCGTGTCCATCATACTGCTTCTAGCTATCATCGTAGAAGGTAGTAATACTGTGTTCACGCGTTTACAACGAAAACTAAGACTTAAACACCGGATAGCCTTGATCATTATATCGATCCGAAAAAGATGGAAGGCCTTACGGGAGCAAACAGTGGGATCCCTAGTGGTTCGAGGGACGTTATTCATGATTTTCGGCTTCATTGCGGCCGTGTCAGTCTATCCCCTCCTCCCCCCTCACAAAATGCTGACTTATCGTTTCTTCTATTTAGCCTCTCGTTGACTTTCACTTTTCTGGTAAACAAGGGACCGCACATGAACATCGTCGTGTCAACCAGTGAGTCGATTTCCCCTCCTTTATTTCCACGAACCTTCTGAGACTCAACTATATTCGATTGCATCTTGGCAGTACCGATTGCGGCCATAATTATGTTCGGGACACAAAGGGTTCGTTAAACTTTGAAACGCCCCCCCTTGCTTGCCGCTCATTCGTTCCTTTGCTTGCACGTTTTCTTTCCTTGCTTCTAGGACCTGATGGGCGTATTGATGTTCTGGAGATGGAGATCCGCGAAGAGAGACGTAGAGGGGAATCCCGAGAGTTGAGGAAGGCTAAATGACAGCAACGCCCGAGGCCGATCTGCGCCGCCATCCACATCAAGTATTGGCCCGGTTAACATTAAGTAACAGAATGTGTACTTTGCAAAAGAAAACACGTTGGCGCACGCAGCTGTAAAGATCCGTCTTGGACTACATCTCAAATCTACGGGGATTTATAACGGAAAAGAAGACCAAAATCGCAAGGATGTTCGCTACTAGACCTTGGGGTCAGAATCCAATGGCAGCAGGAATACAAGGCCAATCTATGCATTGTCGTAAACATCTGTTGAGCAATCATCATCAATTTGACGAAACGGTGGTCTCGCGGACCTGAACGGATAGGCTACGGAGATAACGTCAAATTTCCGTGTGTAGCGCTGAGAATACCGCATTACAGATATCTGAAGAGAGACTAGTAAAACGACTGCCAGTTTGAGGCAGAATGTGACCACATTCCACCTCGAGGTCGATGCAACTGATCTGGCGCTGGCTGGTGTTAGAAATGAATATAGAAACGATAATAGGGACTATGCTTTCATGTCTGCTCAGGGAAGCTCGACTCTGCGTAGATAGGCGACTAATTAGCAAACTTCGAGAACAAGTGTACCTAAGTACAACATTCCTGATAATGATATGTAAGAGGGTATGAGAATGAAAAATTGGTGAACAACAGAAAGAGCGTACGGAGAAGTGAAACCACAGTAAGAAATGAGAGTGCCTGCATCTGCGAAGGAGCTATGACCCTTCCTTGCCCTTTTCTTCCTCTCCAACCTCCTTAACCTCAACTGGCTGCACGACCGTCGACGTTTCCGCCTCAGGTTTGGTCGCAGTAGAGTCGACTTCTTCATCCACCTTTGCCGGCTCGACAGGGGGATTCGTATCAGCTTGTTCTTCCACTTCAGATGATTCCACAGGTCCCAGTTCTTCCTCTTTTTGGACTCTAGGGGGCGCTTCTGTCTCCGCGTCCCCGCCCTCTGACTCCGTTCTGGTTTCTTCCGTTGACGCAACATCTTCAGCCTTCTCCTCTTCGACTTTTTCAACAACTTCTTTCGTCTCCTCCAAAGTCTCAGCAACAGGATCGGCATCTGCCGGTGGCTCTAGCTCTCCAGTTGTTCCCTCAGCCTCTGCTCCTGAGTCAGAGTTGACGACTGGCACCTCGCTCAACTTGGCTTCAACAGGTACGTCACTCGAAGCGATTTCCGATTCCACTTGTTCTTCCGAAGAACGGAGTGCAGTCGATGATGAAGGTGTCACTTCAACCTCTTCATTTTGCTTAACCTCTCCTGCGGCTTCAACTTGGGAAGGTATTTGTACATCTGAGGATTCGACGGTCGATGACGATTCTACTAACGTAGAAGGAGAGTCCTCCTTTTTGGTAGATTCATCTTCTTCCTTTACTTCCTTTACTTCGACTTGCTCGGTTGGTTCTGTCGGTTCCAACGATTGTGGTGACGACGGTGATGCTGGTGGTACACTCTGAGGCTCCGGAACGGGTGCAGATAGGGATGATGACGACTTCGATTCAGATGATCTATCAGAACTTTCGTTGCCGGAGGTAGTGGAGGTCACAGGAGGTTCCTTATCCTCTTTGGCATGTAAAACCATCGTATCTGTACGGCTTCTGCCTGTTCGGGCAAACCCAGAGCCAGGAGGGGAAGGTGAATTGTTTCCGGAAGAGGTGGAAAGCCCTGGTGGACCAACAGAGGAGAATGAGGTGTCGGGATCAAGTGGCGAGTCAAGGCTGGTTGCATGTTCTTGTTGATGATGACTTGGAGAGGACAATTCATGGGACTCAGAGAAGGACTGAGGAGAGACTCTGGACCACGTTGGATAGGCTTGTTCGTACGGTACTTCCTTGCCTAGTATCATTTTTCCACCAGCGACGTCTTCTGTAGATTCTCCTCGAGTCTCGTACGTGTTTGGTTCCCCACTGCCCGGTATGACAAGGAACTCTCTCGGAACTAGTCCGAAACGTTCTGTTAGCCTCAGGAATCTCCTGTACAGAGATGATTCGGCCTCTGCTTGCTCGAAAACCTCTCTATGATGGTAATACGCGTGGGCAAAAACTCTACCAAGTCGGCGTGCTAGAGAGGAGAAATGTCGATGGGATGTATGGGGGATCGATAGACGAGAGGGGAAAGCACGAGGAGAGTTCAACAGCGCCGTAGCTGAGTCTATGGTATGAAGAATATAGTCGATTGCGCAACATTGCTACGGAAAAAAAGATTCGTGAACATTCGCGAAAAGCAAAGCCAATTGTCATTGTATGCATACCTCCATAGCACCGTCATTGCCATGGGCAACACAAAGATACAACCATTCGCCTGCCTTCATCTCTGGACAAGTCGAGCGATTACATTCTTGCTGTAGCATGGTAATAAGCGGATGTGTAAGGTCTTGAGCAAGCCGACGCAGGTGCTCATAAATCCAGCAATATTCATCCACGGCCGTGTCCTTCTCCTTGCCTTCCTTGTCCTCAGCGAGCTTTGAGCCATCCTCAGCCTTCTGCTCTTCCGAGGGTTTCGAGTCCTTTGCGTTGGAATCTGAGCTAGAACTCTCCTCCTTTCCCTTCTTTCCCGGAACCTCTATAATCCTTTCTACATCGTGGACGTCCAGCCGTATTAGTAGTGAGATGTACTCTTGTAGCTGGAACGCGCTATCTAGTGAGCTGAGCTGCGGCAATGATTTGACAGGGTAAAATGAAGATATCCTAGAACCGCGGAGAGGGCGCTGCATTTTTGAGGTCGAATGGTAGAGAGCGCCAACAAATTGAGTGTATACGACGTTTGACACGACGCTGGCGGTGGTTTCTGTTGTCGGAGGCAAAATTTGATCACGTGGTAGTCAAACAACCAGCCTGACGCGACGCGCTTTGACTTTCCGCATCCTTCAATTGTTCTTCTCCCTTTCTTGGGACTTCTGGCAGTTCGCTTCACTATCAGACCTACCCCTTGTCCTGTTCTGGCTGGACTTGATCACTGGCGGCGGCGTGGAAAACTGTTTGGCGTGCATAACTAACAAAATACCCGCTGTAGGCTCGAGCTAAAGCTACGGGAAGAAACGAGTTACAGCATAATTACTTTAGGGCGAGGAACGTGACAGGAAACCGTCGAATATTGGCTGCTTGTTTTTGTGAAACTGCGCGTTGTTGGCCTATCCTGGTCATATTCGAACAGCACCATCCCAGCCAGACTCTTACAACAGCTAGCGGAATCTGTGCAAATCGACAGCCTCACACGGGCAGTCTGGTTTACACCGCCTTTCAGATCTGGGTCGGCGATTAAGAAGCGACGAAATACTCCGTGAGTCTCTCTGGTACCTCTTCGCACGACGAATTTTGTTCACATAATTTGATCCTTATTGCAGATATTAGCCTTAATTCCGTCTCATCCACCCGATACCGATTAGCCTAGCACCGATAGACCGAACCCGCACAACCCTCATCAACATGACCAAGCTGACTATACAGATTCCCTCGACCACTTATACCCACCACCATACTTCCTCTGTTAATCTCAATCCTCTTCCTATCTCTGGTTCTGCTCAGGAAGCGTCTACTTCAACCACGAGAAGTACGACATATCCCTACTCTCATCAACCACCCTCGCCGTGCGGAACAGACACCGACTCGGACTCTATGTTGAGTTTAGAGGTCGCCGATGCGCCTCCTTCGCCCTCTCCACGTTACGTCGGACGCTTAGGTTATCAAAGTGGTCATGAAGGTTAGCCCAGTCTTGACTATCATGGGAATACGTGCACTGACCGTCAAACGTTTTTGTCGGTGCCCTCGCAGGGCACAATCTCAGAGTTCCCAAACCTCTAGCACCTACTTACACGTGGGAGTATGGTTCTGGGTCTTCACCGACTCACCCGGCTTCGTCTTCGAATTCGTGGATTCCTCGTGCCAATTACGAGTTGTCTTCGGATCCATTACTCTCTACTCATCAATTTCAAGGTAAGCTTCCTTACCTTCTGCTACCCACAGTTAATTGTAACTCTGAATGCGCTCTTCCTTCAGGCGATGGTGGAAGAATGCAGCTTAACGCTAATTTACCATTGCCAAACCCTCACCCTCCTTCAACATCCCTTCCAAACGCGTTGGCCAACCTCAATAACCCATTGCCATACCCGCGAACACCCTCTGCTTCGTCTTCTACTTCCTCAAAGTCTGTCTCCTCGGCCTCGACCAACTCTAATTCTTCTTATGTCACCTCTGCGTCAAGCACGGGTGCCGCGGATTATCTGAGGCCACCGCCAAGTCCAAATGACTTTAAGGCCAGGATGCCTAGTCCTCTGGGTGAACGAGGGAAGACGCCGTCTCCCTTGTCATCTAATGCGGCGTTATCAGCTTTATCCGGGCCGCGTCTCGCGCACCGCACGTCCTCGCCTTCACCTCTATCGGCGTCCTTCTCCCTTGGTATTGACGTTCCTCGTCCAGGTACTCCCTCACAGCCGCATAGAGAAGATTCAGGCAGCCCATTTGCATCTAACCGAGCTGCGTCTCCATTAAAAAGGCCTACTCCACGTTCATCCTCTTTTTTATTGAACAATGCTAGTGATTCTAAAGGCGATTCAACGGCTTTCCAACCGGAATGCAGCCCATACCACACCTTGCAGATGGCACGAAGCGAGTCTCCCGCTCCCATGGATGATACGCCCAAGGCCAGTGGTAAAGTTCGACTTGTAGGCAACGCTCACCATGACGAATCATCGTCACTGCGCTTGCCCTTCCATACACAATGTTTTCCTGTACCTGCCCCTCAACCTGTTCCTCTACAACAGCTCATTCCGCAATCTCCGACACGTTCGCATACACCTAGGTCATTTTCACGCTCAGAACACGACTTGTCGCGCGTCCCACCTCGACCACACTCTCGCGCTGGAACTCGGCTTCCCGTCCCGCCGACACTCATGCCTGCACACCACAGAAACTCTTCTTGTACATCTTTGGTCTCTTCCATGGGTGGATTCACCGGGGGTGTTTCAGGAGGGATGGCTGGAAACAGACCTCTGAGCGGATTCATTGGTGACTTGACATTCGGTGGTCCCAGTCCAACCAGTCCCACTTTCCCCCCTCAGTCCTTCGCTGCAGGTGGAAATGGCCATAGAAGAACAGGTTCTGGTTCGGGCTCCTTCATGAGTGGTCACAAACGAATCAGTTCGCATGATAATAATGGACTCGGAATTGAGTACCAACGCAACGGTTCATCTATTCATTCGTGCGGCGGATATACACCTTCTGTTGCAACAGGACGTGAACAGAAGCGCTCTCCTTCTGGTTCGTTCGGTCACGGATATAGACGTCGCGGATCGAATGGGTCCTGGGTTGCCGCTTCTTTTTTTGAAGGGGGAGCAACCTTTTCTGCTCCTCCACCACCGTCACGTAGACATGGTCATACCCGTAGTCATTCCTATGACCATGTACCCTTATCTCAACCCCAGGAAGAGGAAGATGAAACGATATTCACTGGGTTTGGTGGTGTTGGTAGACCCACGCCTAGCCCTTCTCCGTCACCCGCTACTCCTTCTTTCCCCCAATCGCGCCCACTACCTATTCCGATTTCTAGACATCCGAGTCGAAGTAGCTCCAGTTTTGGGATCCCTCAGCGTCCCTACTCGGCTATGGGATATGCACCGAGCTTTACCCACTCTGAGGTGTACCTGAGGTCTCAGAGTACAGGAGAGTTATCGATGGCCGCTATGGACCCAAATATGTTTATCGGAAGCCAAAGTACTGGAACTGCATCTTGGATTGGCAGTCAGCCGACTGGAACTGCAACTTTCTCTTTAGCACCTAGCATTGTCGATGATCAGGGCGAATCCACAGACGCGAAGCCAGCTATCACTTCGAGGCCAAGCTCTGGAAATGCAAGGAATAAGCTGACCAAGTCGCGGTCTGGTGGTAGTGGCGGGTCGCCAAGCAAGAGCTACGGTCGGGGGGCATCACCGATTAAAAGCGGTTATTTCAAGCTCTTTGGCAAAAAGAAAGGAAAAGGGATTGTGAATGGAGATGGAGTATTTGTCGCTGGTATTGCCGCTGGAGTCAAGGAAGGAAAAACGGAGGAAAAACAGTCCGCTTCGCCACTCAAAAAACTTGGCCTTTCGTTTAAGTCTTTGTCGCCTAAAAAACAGCAAACGAAGGAACAAAAGCCTGAAGGATTGATTTGGTCGAGTGCGTCATGAATATATACCCCCACTTTTCTTGTAGCATTGGACCGCTTGTATCGCACGGATATGCACTGCGATTGGGACTGTATTTGACTAGGAATTACCTCTTGACACTGTATTTATTCGGTGGTTCTCGGACAATTTTTCTATGTATGACTGCACAGTATTCATTCCAAAACTACATAAACTACATCATATATTGATAACGTAGGTACAAAAACTACCACAATAGAGTCCAATCACAGGCACATATAACGATACAACTACACGAGTTTACAGAACCACTGACAATGAACCCGGAGCCTTTCGTTCCCCAAATATCACCGAAGTGGTCGCTTCCAGCGCTTCGGCCGTATATTCACTGCTCGCCAAGTGTACGAATGGTACTCCTAGCTCAACGTCATCCAGGTCATAAGGGGTACTCGACGAAAGGACGACGACTTTCGTCGAACTGTCCGCTCGACGCAGAACTTCCCTCAACGCAGTGATCTGCCATTTTCCTCGGTCCGCGTTCTTCAAGGCGAAAATGATCTGATCTACATCTTCTAGTGCCTTGACATTGACTTCGTGAGGATCGTTCTTGAGATATACGACATGGTCCAACACTCCGACTCTTTCCTTGATTGACGAGGCGAAAGACAGGAAAAAAGCCCCGGCAGTGTTCCTTAATTGACCGCCCTTCGTTCGTAGAACACCTTCCGCGTCGTCGACCGCCTTATTGTAGCTCTCGTTCTCGGGGGTATAAAGCACAGTCCTACCCCTTTTGAGCGGTAAAATCCCATTCATGTCCTGTATGACGACAATGCTCTTCCCATACGCCTCCTCGCTTATTCGCTTACTTTCCTCCTTTGCCCTCTTCCAATCTTCCTCGAAACTACTATTGCCTTCCAGAGCCCGCTTCCACGGGTCAACATCACCAAATACCACTTCCTTCAATCGCTTGATCCTCTCCCCTCCCTTCCTGATATCCTCCATACTGATTCTTCCGCTTTCTACAGCACCCCAAACTTTCTTCACCGAACCCACATGCCTTTCCATGGTATGACAGACCATAGCTATATCAGCTCCTGCCTCCAAAGCTCTAACGACACCTTCTTCCGTACCACATCCACCGTCCCACCCTGATTCGCGCTCAGCGTTTGCTCCAATACCTTGAGCGCCACCATCTTGCTTTGTAGCAGCGATAGCATCCATTTCCAAACAATCCGTCACCACAACCCCTTGAAACCCCATTTCCTCCCTTAACAAACCAGTAGTGATCGTCTTTGACAACGAACATGGCTCGTCGGATCCAGTGATGACGGGTAGTGCATGGTGGGATGTCATCACGGTAAGCAGGCCACCCAATGAGGAATTGTTCTTCGCCTCATCAAACACTCGCTGAAACGGTACAAGTTCGACTCGAGTTATCGTTTCTTTATCTTTCATGATCTTCGGAAGTGCCAGATGTGAATCGACGTGTGTGTCACCGTGTCCAGGGAAATGCTTGACAGCGGGAGCTATCCCTGACTTTATTAGACCTCGAGCTGCTGCGGTGACGAACTTAGAGACTCGTTGGGGGTCTGTAAGGAGTGAAACCCAAACCGGCTGTCAATAGGTGGATTTCACTTCGAGGCTAGAAGTTGAACTTACCATCCCCAAAACTCCTAACGCCAATGACTGGATTACGCTTGTCAATATTGATGTCCGCAACTGGAGCATAGACCCAATGTACGCCGAGAAGATTCAGTTCCTTCCCTGATGCAGAGTAAACTTGTTCTGTGATGCTTTCAGAGTCTGTAGATGCTAACGCCATAGCTCCAGGACTAAAAACCGAAATTACGACAGCCCTCAATTCCATTCTATGAAATGATGCGTACAATTGGGTAACCGTGGTCTTTGAGCTGAAAGCTGAAACGAGGCCTACAAAGAAGTCAAATTTCAGTCCTCATCCTTTAGTTCCAGCAGACAGAGAGCACCCACCATTTTCCTGATCAGTTCCAATAAGCAGAGGCATCTCATGTCCAGAATTCTTTGCGTGCTCTTGTAAATCTCGAATCAGTCTTTTGACTTGCAATGCGTCGTGAACGTTTCTCTTCATGAAAATGACATTGCCGACGTAATAGGGTGGTCCAATGAGTGTTTTGATATCAGACGAGAGGTCTTGGGTATGGAATCCGAATATGAAGTGCTGGTTATTTATCAGATTTAGAAATATCATTATCCTAAAAAGAAAAACATACCTGACCTATCTCTTTCTTCAATTCATCCGTCAGCTTTACTGGTGTCATGATAAAGCAAGTTTGTTGAGGTTGTAGTATAGAAGGAAGGTATCGATGATACAGCGACTCAACTTGGTCATGGGGGGTAGCGAGCAAGAGCCAATCGCGATCGGCCCGAAAAAGTCATGGACATCTCTCTCAATCCGCGATAACATATTAAGGGCCCATCCGACGGCATCCTCATCAGAAGCATCTGGCATGCACACTTCAAATTCCGCTGGCCAGATGGTGTCCTATTTACTGTCAGGAGGCATGGTTCAACTCGATCTAACGTGGATATCCCAACTTCAGCAGGAAGTAAGGCAGCCACCACCCGTACGGTCACCGACAGGAAGGCGTACCATCTAAATTTCCTCACCCCCGATGCGGCAAACCTACTTGACGCCTACAACGAGTCCATGAAGAACATATCTCGCCCAACCTCCCATAAATAAGACCTTCCACATGCTATGGTCTTTGGGCAAGCTGGACCACTTTGTGTCCGTGTTGGGACTATCGGGAGAGGTCTACGCAGAAAAGATATTGTAGGCCGTTTTCTTGACTGGAGTCAAGCAGTGAGCACGCTCACAAAGCAACACATCCAGTATTGGCAACTCATTAATCAACAGTATTAGCGCAGTGTGCCGTTTGCGTTTCTGGATCCCAGTCTCATGGGATTGGCATGTGGTAAACTCCTTTCTACGTACCCGAACACTGACCTGTGCAGCAGGTCATATTTTTGAGCTCAATATCTGAGACAACGAGGCTTTCACGCCCGCTGGCCTTACATTTACGTTCTGGCTTACTCTTGTAGATACCTTCGAGCAACAGGAAACCATCAAACGGTCGCACCTTGCTTGCCTCGGAAGTGGTGGGCGGAGACTGTCATGCTCAAGGAGAAAAAGAAGCTGGAGGTGCAAAGCTTGGAGGTGACGTCGTTGGAGAGTAAGTTAGGGGTTGCGGTGGATGGGACAGAGGCTGGTCCGTGATAAGCTCGAACTCGTGAGAGATTATCTGAGGATGAGATGACGCGGCAGATGGACGCGCTCGCACTCACTTCTCTTCTCGCGTCCATCTCGCCGCTCGCAGCATCGACAAACATCTCTCTCGCTCTTCTTCTCGTTTTCCCCTCCCTCCACATCCCTACAACGCTAAGGTTCGAGGTAATTGACTTGTATCTTACGAGTTCATCTACCTACTCTTTGGCGTTCAGGTCTGGTCCAGTGGACTCACGGATTGACGGTTTTTTGTTCCCGCCTCACCCAGTCCGTGCCCTCCCGGCCAGCCTCCGGCAACCCCACTCTTCTCGTATCTCCCTTTCTTCCCTTTCCACCCTTTCCCTCTTCCTCCCGTCCATCGGGAGCACACATCTCATCGGATGAGAAGGCAAGTGGTGAAGTACGTCGTGACTCGTGAAGTTTGGCCAATTCTCTTCGGACGACATATTTAGGTTCACTCAATCCTCAGACGAAGCCATACGTGTCAAGACTGCTGGGGGTCCATCGGTGTTAAATCTTTTAGGCCATCTCCTCCGAGCCCTGCTGCCAAAGTCCCGTAGGGCCATTTGGACGGAGTCGTATCTGTCTTGTCGGATATATGGCATGTTTTTCCTTGACGTAGCGTTTGAATTTGCTACAGTACGTGTACCGGGCGGGGTGCAGTAGCTTAGTGATTTCTGCTGTCGGTTGTCGAGCTTGACCTGTGTGCGATAACCTGGTTTGAGGTTGGATCAAAGTCTGGAGAGTCGAGACATACCTTCTAGGCAGGGTGGAAGACACAGATTTAACCTGAAGTGCCTCACGGAGATGGTAGTACATATTCAACTCATTCAAATCGAACTCTGGCACGTAACGGATTTTACTATACATAGAAGTGGCAACAAGCAGGTTCTACGAGGACTCAAATTATTCAAATATGACCGGCCATACGGAGACGTCTAAACAACGGGTACTCCTCTAGCTTGTCGTTTCCATTCGCACTATGTTAGTTCGTTAACTGAGCCTTTCCAGGAATCAGGTTCGTGTACTCACTTCACCCATTTCGCCTCAAACCGCATAAATTCGGCCGTCTTGTCTTTGGAGAGCTGTTCCACATTCAACTGCGGATCTGCCTTCATTCGACAATTTATGTCCACATAGTAGTCGTACAGCAGTGTCCCAAGGCACTCTGTACGCTTATAACGCCGGAGATAGTCCACAGGTCTCAGTTCGTCCATAACATAGGGAGGAGGGAGCCCATTCTCGTGTCAGACGTAACCATCCACATCGACATATCCTGTGCGAATGTAAGATGGCAAACCACCAATGCCAGAGAGATGGCTCACCCGAATCATAAAAGCTCATGTTGTGGGCAATAACTAACAAGTAAGGGCAGGCGGGGCTAACTGGGCTCATGTCGTCGTGAGTGCCGAAATCATAATCTCCACCGCAGGCGCACACATGGCCTGTCTTCATCTCGTCAAAGTCGATGACCGTGTATTTATTGCTATCATCCTTCAACAAGTTTTCTTCGTGAAAGTCCAAATGTAGTAGCCCTACACGGTGAATTTTTAGCAATGTGTTGAGAATCCGGGCTCTACATATAACATCAGCTGGAAACAACAAAAAAAAGATGTGACTGGGCGCACTTTTCGTCTCGTGATAGCCGACAGAAGTCCCATGGAAGGGTTTGACCACAGTCTTGTAGCACTATACAGGTGGTACGTTCACCTTTCGTCGGGTTTGCTTTGACGTACAGTCCGAAGAACTTGGGTACACAGTCCCCCTGTAAACTGGAGAGCAACTCATGTGTTGGCTCTCCGGCAAAAGCTCCTCCCATAAACCGAATTTGAATATAACTTTCTGGGGCTCCTCCTCTCTAATAATCACTTCCCCCTTGTATATCTTGCGGAACCCATCGCTGTTGACAAGTTATGAGATCTTGAATTCGGCCGGGACAACGATCTGTGGGGATTTGCCCTCAAGGGGGTTAACACCATGCAGCGGATGGGGGTTGCTGCAACGTCTAAAATTTTGAGGGAGGGTTACAGGGACAGTAGACAGGGATGAGGCAGGTGAAGACGGTAAGCTGGTGGTCATTTAAATGTTATCAAGTAATTAGGCGCCTGCGGTGACATCCTCTGTGCATCCTCTGTGACACTGACAGCGACACGTGCCGTTTCCCATAACGGAACTCCGGGTGTCGGCGCCTGTCAAAAACTCCTGCCTGAGATGCACTCCGAACTCCGAAACAGAACAGAACACTGTGACACCCGTTCAGATGAGTTTCTCGAACGAATAAGAAAGTGATTGAAGAATGTTGGGTGAATTCGAAACATTACAATGATTCAGAGTACATGTAACGGCGCAGGCGGGGCGGGCGATCATATGCTACAAAAAAAGTATGGTGTACAGCGATGAAAAGGTTGGCTGGAGTTCGTGCAAGAGTTCAAAAAAGTTGAAAAGGAAAGAACATGGATAAAAAAGCATGCCGTACGGCGTGGACAAATAGAACAGGGAGAAAGAAAAAATCGGTGTAACCATGGCGTCGCCATCAACTTCCCATATACAACCGTAGAAGAAATAGAAGAGAGTGGGGTAGTAGTGTAACGGGGGGAAAAGAAGTCGATTTTCAGAATTCAGAATGTGGTCCATCTGATTTTCATGTGGCGGTATGTAGGACTGGCATATCAGGAATCCACGGCCGCATGTGCCCATTCACATGGCATTATAAAACGAAGGAGGGTAGGCTGTGTGTGGGGTGTTCAAATTGGAGCCAGTCGAGTTATTCTGACTACTCCAGCTAGTCATTCCAATGATCCCTTCTCCGGAAGAAGAGGAAAGGTCGTCCGAGTTGCGCCTACAAAATAAGCGACCTATCCTACGAAAGGCAGATATCCATGAACGAATGATATCCTATATGGGAAACCACAATGAGTGACAAACTGGTAGAGGATACATATCAAAGAAAACATTACCCCTTGAGACCCAAATACAAGCATGGCGTTCAGCGGAACTGAGCGGAACGCAGAAGTACAATCAGAAGCCGAATCGAGAAGCAAGTTGGACATAGATGGAAGCGGGAACGTACTAAGAGCAATAATGATATTCAAAGCCGGTCCGTGATTATCTTCGAAGAAAAATATGACACCGAGACTGCAGAAAACCGGAATCAGCATTCGTTCGATGGATGGCTGATCAACACAGCTGACTCACCAGGCAGCTATAATGGTCGATACACTGAAGACAAAAATCCTGATGGTTGTCCCTTTCATATGTGCGAATACTTCATCCCTTACGGCCTGCCAGTTCCTGCGAAGGTCTTTGAAGATCAAGACCTCCAAAATGACACAAGCAATCATCCACACAGTCACTATGATTGCCGACAATTTCCCTCTGTATACAAATCACAAGTGAGCAACCTGACCTCGTCGGCGAACAGGATATACAACTCACGGAAATTCGTTGCGCATGTTACAATACATCCCATTCTCGAGTATCTTGACAGTTCCTGGATCTGAAATCCCGATGCCGAGGGACAGGAACAACATACCCAAGGCTGGAACGTAAGGCACGAAGATTAACTGACACATGTTATATAAGGTGGTTGTCTTTTATGTGAATGCACAGATGCTTGTACGTACCAAGATGTACCAGATTGCTCTGGGCCGCGTAGCTTCCGGAAAAGTAAACGTTACACGGAAGAAAATCAGAACCTAGTTAGGAGGTTAGATTCCGACTTGACTTGATAATGATGACAAAAGAGAAGAGGAACACGCTTTACATGGACGAGAAGTGCAAACGTGGCCCCAGCGGTTCTGAAAGATAGTGAGCGGAATGGCGCGGGGTTCGTGAGCGAAGCTATTCGAGCTTACAAGGAGGGAACGGTGTACACCAAAATGGCCTGTGTCAAGCAGAGTTCGCGAGGAGGCTCCCAGTCAATGGAGTGACCAACCATGAAGCTATGTAGAATCACCATGAGCTACACGCTTCGTAAGAGTCGTGTTGAAGACACACCTGTACGAGATACATGAGATAATCCAGCTCAAGATAAAGTTAACCCAAATCGGGTGTCTTTTGGTGACTCGATCAGAAAGCAGGACCGTGAGCAATATGATCAAGAATCCTCCTAAAGATGTGAGCTGGAGAGCAAAGAATAGGTCGGTAAGAGCGGCGGGTTGGAAATCTTGTGACGATGGTTTAGCTGGAAATGACTGTCAGGTTTTTTTAAGGCACCATGAGAGAATGATCGATACGAACGGCTGGTATTCGCAGAATCATCATGCAGAGTAGAGATATCTGCAAGCAGACGTAGAAAAAGCATCGCAGTTTACCATGGGTTCGCGTGAAAGGTGAATGTGAAATCGAGGGCGGTAAAACGTCTATGGAGCCTATGAGGTGCGTGTTATATATTGGGCAACGAGACAGCTGTATATGATTACGTGCCTTATGGACATCCATTCTTCTATATGTGAACATACACAGCGCCAGCGCCGATGTGTCCAACGTGGTGTAAAGGAGAGGGAAAACGTACCAAAAATGGTAATCAACCACAGCCTAAACCATCCGTACTGTACTGCATCCCAACAGATATTAATGCCAACAGCCATTCGTAATCCACAATATCGGAGATTCCTCAAAATTCGAGCCTTTTTGCACGCCGCACAGCGGAGCAGTCCTCGCACCGACGTCCTCGATCTACTTCACTCTCCACGAGATCCCACGGGAAATCCATCATGTCATTTGTTCCTTGGTGGCGCCCGACCAGCGTTTATCTTCTTTCTGAGAACTGATTCGAGAGATGAAAATTGACAGATTGGGCGCAAACTCGACGAGACCGACTTCGAATATGTTCCTGTCAGTGATGTGTATCGCGAGGAAGCCTGAGTCCATTGTGACAGCAATCTGGAGGCCAGCAGGAAATCCAAAGAAAATCAGAAAATACGTTGAGATGATAACGCACCTCTCGAGTCACCACACCTCCGCAGTTTCCGCGCTGAGCTTCTGTGGTATAACCGGACATGACGGAAGAACTAGGTAGGGTCTGCTAGAGTCTAGTATATTCAGGATAAAGTAGAAGGTTGACTTTGAGATTGAGTCTGCAGGTCAAGCTGCAAACTCGTGCAAACTTAAGTCCCGATGTGATTTGGCTAGACCGAGGAGATAAACGACGAACCTTCCTAGAAAAGGATATCAATACCTCTTCACGAATGTCCTATACATGCCGAGATAGTATCGTTGGGTTGACAAATCCACTTGTTGCTCTGGTTCACAGCAAGGAAGCGGCGGTACAAGGCTGTAGATCCACAGTCTGCCCCACTGGTCGTGTATTTCCATTTGATTCATTTACAGCTTTTGGACCCTTACTGACTCGTGCGGACTGATAGGTATATCCTGCACCAATCCTTGCGAATCCCAAGTCCGCTTATGACTTCCACTGCCAGTCACTGCGTCTGCTTAGTAGGGATTTAATTTCAAGGCGCTAATAAGAAGGGGATTTAGCCGTGCTCTCAGGACCTACAAAGTTTGTACTTAGTTAACGTGTGCTTAAAAGCTCCAGAAGACAGCAAATGCAGTCGAATCGGCCGAAGCTACCTGGTACATGACTCTCATCGTATCAAGTTTCAAGGCGTTGTAGTATCTGTGCGGACTCAAATGATTATTTACAGTCTCCAACATTCAAGTACTAAAAAAAGCGAAGAAGTATTCAACGAGTCCACACATACAGTTGCAGAAAATAATTGTCCTTCTGACGTCTATTGGGAAAGGTTATACAAACAGTGAAGGTTCATTAGATAAAATCTTCTAAGTAATAGTAAGCACAAATAATAGATCCGCCAACGCTACAATCATCCAGCAGTTTACAAGCACAGTTTACAAGCATAATTCGGAAGGCCCGCACGAAGAAAAGGAAAAACACCGAGGGGGAGAGAAAGCACGCGTGTTGTTGGGGAGGAGAGGAGAGAAGGGGGGTGGAGAGATGGAAAGATAGCGAGTGTGTTTGATGGGTTAGAAATGAGCGACAGAAGTAAAGATGTCCACAACCGTGACGTCCGAGATAGAAATATGAAAAGACAAACGAGTGAACAGTGTTGGAGAAATGAATGTGAGCAGTCACTGGCAATACAAAGTCTGATAGAGGGTGAGAGAATTAAACGAGAGTGAGAGATGTCCGATAGATGGGCAGGAAGACTCCGGGACGGAATAGTGGAAATCGGTGTAAAGTATGTTTCCCCAGACGTACCCGAACGTCGGAGTGAACAAGATACAGGAAAGATGGGTAGAATATCAGTCAGAGTCACGATGTGAGTTTGACGTCCATAGCAACTGTCGTTCCCAATGAACGAACGTAGAGTAGAAATCCAGGATCGGTGCGAATCCAAATGCATGAATGCGTGGGTGTGCGAAAAAACGGTATGAGAACACCTGGTTGTTGATAGGCGTTGAAGACGAGTGATGGATGGGTTTTTGAACTAGACTGAATATGACGGCAAAGGTTGGAGTACTTCGATATTGCATCCGGAAATCCGTCGCCCTCGGTAGTTCTTTGGGGTTCCCGATCCGTCAAAGGGGCCTAAGACGAAGGGTAAAATCGTATTAGCATTTATCCCACAGGGCACACAGTTCAGAAACACATACCGAATATACCATCGACTCGTTGCCGCACAGAAATAGAATGTGACTACCGGTGGCAAAAAGGTGATCTAAATAGAATTACTACACAAAATCAAACGAGAAGAGATCTATGGATGCTAAATGACGAAGAAAAAATCGAACAAGAAAGAAAACGAGAAAGAAAGAAAATCAACAAGAAAAAGCAATCACACACACATTGTCGTCGGCGATGAGATCGAAGGCAATGAGTGGGGAGTTCCCCTCTCAAACCCGTGCCGCAACATTACTACTCTTGGCCGTTTTGTCCTTTCCTCTATGCCAGCTGAGGTTGACACTTCCCGCACCTTCGATGTTTATCGTTTGGTTACGACAAAGCTGTTGGAAACAGTCAATCGCAATGGATAATCAAGACCGATTGAGACTTACTGCGTCGGGAATGCTACCACGCTTGAACTCCAAATGCAAGTCCCCGTTCGGTTTTCGAGTGCATCGACGGACTTCACCCAAGTTCTGGGGACGAGAATCAGTGAAGGTCTTTCAAAGTCAATATAGATATCTGGAAAAAAACTAACCTTACACCACTCTTTTACGGACTCAAAAGGGCGTTCACCACTAAGTCCAGCTCCGTTTACAACTAGCAAGTACCTCTTGGCCCTAATATACGACAACGAGAGCCGACTACCTCCACTACCCCTCCTTGAGGACGCATCTACATGCGGCGACGAAGGTGTGGTGGGAGATGGAGGTTCGTACATGCTGTCGTCACCATCGTCAACATCCCCATCGGGCTCCACTCCGACTTCCAGTTCACTGAAAGGCGTTGTCAGCTGCTTTTCCAAAGGTAACGGTAACTTTGCAGCCTCAATAGTCGGAGTAGTGACAGGCGTCGGTAAAGGCGGTGAGAAGTAAGTAGTATTTGCCTCTACTCCTTCACCTGGAGTGGGTGGAGGAAGAGGTATAGCAGCTGGCATTTCCCGTGTACGATTGGCCAAGTTCCCAAAAGTAAACCGAGATATCATCCCCGATACTACTGACATCCTCGAGCCGCTTTTGGTGGGTGTCCTACTCCTCGGAAACGTGGGACTATTGGGTGGTGACAACTGAGACCGGTCACCACGCAAAGGAGATGTAGGAGAAGATTTCGAGCCAGAAGTGGTAGTCTGAGTATTAGAATTAGCCATCGACAACGCCGGAATGTTGACTTGCTTCCGGGGTTTAGGCAAGTCACCTGGACTCATTAGTGACTTTGCTTTTGAGTAAGGGGACGATGTAGGTGGGTTGGTAGACTCTGCTTTATGGAGCGTACTCGCGCTCTTGGAGGCATACGCTGAACGTGAGATGTAGGGAAAATTTGAAGAGGTATCACGACGCGTTTCGATCGACGGGACAAGGAAAGGTGATGGGTGATCTTGGAAGTAGACGGTGGGGGTGGTGGTATTTCTACCAGTGATAAGGGTCAGTGACGTCGCCGCGAAAGGATCTGAGTCCAGAAGATCTGTCGTAGTTTGTGTCATTTGAACAGGGGAAATGGGTGACGGTTCGATGGACGGCGGGGGCGAGATGGGGAGCAGGATGGGTTTTGATGACAGAGTACCGGATGAAGGCCGTGATAAGTGCCTTGAAGAGGGTTTTGTTGACTTAGGTGATAGATCCCTAACCATCTCCTCCGTCTCTGTGGTATCTCCGTCGTCTCTGTCCTCGAACTCCCTGGATTTTGGACTCCGCAGGCGATTTTTATCCCCAAAGCTCCTCTCGAAGGACTTGACGTAGTAGGCGCCGTCATCCTCCATGTCTGAGACATCAGATCTTGCTTCCTCGTCACTTGCCTCCTCAAACCTCTCGCAGATTTTTTCGTCCTCTTCGATGAGCTCGGAACCACCTCGAGCATCTTTTGGCGGAAGGAAGCGGTCAGGCATTAGACTCAAAGAAGCGGATGGCGGCGACATAGGAGTGAACACGTTACCAGAGGTCGACGACCAGGAAATGTTGGAAATTTCAGAAGTTTGTGACTCCGACCTCATCCGGCCCGGTGTAATAGGGGGTGGTAGAGGGGTTGTAAGTCCGCCTGTGATAGAAATGGATCGTCCCCTAGATGCAGAGGTAGGGGTGGAAGCTGCGGGGGCAGGTGTGACGGCAGTAGCGGGGCAAGGGGCATATGGCAGAACCTCTATCCTCAGAGGGGACGCTCTGCTTGCGTTTGAAGAAGAGCGCATTCTTGTAAAAGGTACGATATGGGGGGTAAGTTCTGAGGGCATATTTGAAAGGGTCGGAGCTGAGGAAATGCCCGTCGATGACACAGGTATCTCCTGGTGAGAGATCATGCTGTCCGATCTTGACCTCGACGAAGAGAGCGGTTCATGGTGGCTCGAAGCGGTTTCAAGGCCTAAAGTTATTCCAGGATGAGGAGTAGAGCCAGAGCCAGAAGATGTCGGATTGGCAGATGTCGGTGAGAGCACTGGCGAGACAGGACTAGACGCGGAGTTTGTACTGTTGGTGCCATTGCCGCTGCCAATTGCCCGTGCAATGAGGCTAACGAAACGTTGACGAGGGGGTTTCGTCGTAGCCCCATCGTCAACCCGACCATCGGCGTTATCGGCAATGTAGTCACTTTTGCCACTATTACTGTTATCCTTCCCACCCATTAAGCTTTTCCTCTTTTTCTTCTCGGTATCGGCTTTCCTTTTCTTAGGCTTGGGGTTCCGCGCGTTAGAAGGCACACCTCCTCCCATTATTCCGATAGCCATCAGAGGTACAGTCCCAAATCCCACCCCGTAACTGTAACTATCCGATGTGGCGGGGAGCTTGGCGATGGTGTCGGACTGGCCGGATGATACTGTAGTGGGAGAAAGTGGGAGATGCTCATTGGAGGACGAAGGGGACCAATGTGATTGCTCCTCTTTAGGACTTTTGAGAACGTAACCTTTATGTGATGTCAAAGATTGAGATGGAAGTTCTGTTTGAGATGACATAGGTTGACAAGGTTCTCGACCTGAATGAACGAAGTCATCTGAGCTTTCGATGATCTGTCCTTTGTTGCGCTAAAAACATTCTAATCAGAACATTGCTGAAAATAACATATTGAAATAACAAATACCTCCGAGAAATGAGCATCACCGCCCACCACAGAAGCGGTGCCCGATGCTATCAGTAATTCTGCGAGTCTGCGTTGGACTTCCGCTGAGTCAAAGGCGTCAATATAAACGGCATCACGATTTCTGAGAGTTGCCACGTTAGTGGTTTCAGCTGCAACTCCCGAAATGCTAGAGCTAGGACCAAACGTAGCGGTGGGCGGTGGGGTGGATAGAGACGTTGACACAGGAGAAGAATCGAGCGTATACTGATGGGTAACTTGGGAATCACCATCATCGAAGCTGGGGGATGTTACATGTGAGCTGTCGGTTATGTGACATGACATGGAGGGAGTAGGGGTTGAAGTCAGTAAAGAGGGGAGAGAGGGTGAATGTAAATGATGTCTTCTTGTTGCTGGATAAGGGACACTGTTCGATGTATTTCCGGCAGACGAGTGTCGCGGATAAGCACGCCGGTCATTCAAAGAGCCCATAATGGATTGACAGGATCTGACCGAGGACAGTCTTCTCAGAGAGGAAGAGGACCCTGACGACCCAGAACCCGACCTCGAAAGGATATGAATGTTTGTCTCGTCACGCGAGAGGGAATTTGCCTTTGAAGGTGATCGCTTGTGGGCAATCACTGTATTGTTGACACCTTCTTGCGAAGGACATTTTGCATAGATCTCTAATTTGTCATCTTCCTCGGACAGCGTTATGGAAGAGCTGGGTGATAGAAGAGGTAGGCTAGGCTGCCGATTAAGGCTTGGCTGGCGTGAATGCGGAACACCAAGATGGGGAAAGTGACCGTTCAAGCTGGACTGCCGCGATAGTGATACAAGTGAAGGACGTGGTGACGCGATAACCTGCACAGAAGACGGAAGATGGTATCCAGACAGGGAGACTAGAGAAGGTTTTCTGGAACGTGATAGTTCTGCTGTGGGCGCAGACACGGATGGCGAAGGAGAATGGTATGCTAACGAGTCGGAGGACGGTGGTAAGGGTAATGGCTAAGGGAAACGGTAAATAAGAACGCGTTCAAAAAGGGGGTAAACGCGGGGGAGAAGTAAGTACCTTTTCGGTTCCAAGGTTTTGCGTTTCACTCTCGCTACTGCTTTCATAAGAATCCCCACTTATTCTGAAGGTCATAGGTGGTAGTTCTAGTTGGGAGTAGTCGCTCTCGACGTCAGTCTCGTCCTTCAAGAAGCGGTCTTCATCGTCATTTACAGTGTCCAACGTAGGTTTATGTAGTTTCCCTTGCTCGATGCCCTGTGACATGGGATATTGTTGCGCGACCCAATCATGAATACGAATGCCGTCTTCATGCTCGTCAACTAGAGAATGCTGGGAGTAGTGATGCATCTGTTGGAACGCGTCGAGCGCAGCCAAGAGGACGATGAGGAAGCCAGTTCAGCGATGGGATGGAGAGAAGGTTCGGGGTGGGGGAAAGTTCCAGCGGAACGGGATTACGGGAGTAAATACCACGCAAGAAAATTGTTAGGTGCCCTAAAATATTTTTCCGAGCCGACGGCAGTTTCGGCAATCTCCCAGTTATTTGGATATGTTTGGCTTCAGTGTGGTCATCAAGGGTTTGTGTGACAGGTCTTACGACCGAGTATTCCCATTGGGAATTCCTCCGTAACCCTCAAACGCCTAGAAGTTCCATAACTAAAAACGCCTCGTTCACACGTCCCGATTTTCTCGTCTACTCATCGCGGTTATACGTCTTTTTTCCGCTCTGGTATCACTGCTTCCGCCCCGAACTGCTATCAGTAAGTTCCTGGAACCTCTAACACAGCCGTCCTAATCGCCAGGAGAGTTGAAAGGTGCAAGACTTGGGATGTTATAGCGAGAGAGCGCCGACCGAGGAAATGTACGTGAAATTTGTCTTTCGGAGCGGGAACCTCGTGTAGCTGAAGCACTTTCATGAATTGTTCAGTCTAGTGCCATACGTGAGTACTTCTCAGTTCTCTATTGATCGTGAACATTGGCAAGTTCATTATTCTCACGGCGTCTGGCAGATTGCTCTCAAATGCCTTCTCGAACCATAGTGGACTGGTGCTTCAGTACGAGCAGAAATGGTTTCGGATCTTCCAAGTGATAGGATTAATGGCTCTGAACAGAGGAGGGTAAGTTCGCTTTATCGAATTGAGACAACATTTACCCTCGGATTCACTTAACAAACGACATCATGTTCGACAGGGTCAAGATGTCGAATAGAGTGACACATGTAGGACAGCCAGTATGATTTCTACAATTACTGGAATGTCTATCATTCAAAAACGGTAAGTCTCGGTGGAAGGTCAAAGTTATTCGCGACTTCTCATGCATTTTAGGACTCAGTTTCCCGACAAACGGTAATCCACAGAAAGGCTGCGACGGCAATCGGACCCAATTGCCTGACTCCCCGACGTAAATCCTAGTCTTCTTGTGTACCATGATATGAACTCTCAGCACTGTCTACAATTCAACCGTGCTCTTTTTGGCAACGGGTACAGTACTCCACTCCATCGTATATATTTCTCTGTTTCTCACTGAGCACCTTTCCACCCAGGACGATTCAGATCTGAGATCATGTGTTGAAAGCAACGTGTCTTGATTCCCAACATTTATACAACTCTAAACTTTCTCCTGTTCTTCACTCCCGAATATTTTTCGAACTCGATGTCCATCTTCTTGTGTGGAGCAACTAGATTCAGTCAAGTGCAAGTGACGAGTCCTTGATTGATTGAAATTAGGGGACTTAGGCTCCGGGTTCACTTGATTTTCTCATCCTAGTTCTGGTATCTTTCTTAGCTTCTTTGTATGGCTCACCACGTCTTTACCTATAGATCAGGCTCTCGTGAAATTCAAAAACTCAGGGATAGACATCTCTTATTACATACAGTCTAAGGACCACATTCTCGTCTACCGAACGAGCTTCCATTTGGTTGCTCGAATTCAAACCCACAGTTACTCAGCCGACTCTCTCAGGATCTGGCATAACTTGGTACCAATGACAAGTCAATATTGGTCTTATATCCCTGGTACCTTAGGTCTTTGAAACGCTATCCTGCCCTGAGTGCACTGGGTTCGTCCGTTCTTGTACAAGCAACTTCAATTCTGCAAATCCCCTACTCTAAGTCGTTCTCCGCCTTCTCGCGATCAAGATCAAATTGCGAAACCCTGGTATCTCGGAAATAGGGTGTACTTACGGGATAATATTTATGTACCCGAGTGTCATCACTTCTGATCGTTGAAGTTGCACTCTGGTTTCTTTGTATGATTTGGTTCAAAAAAAACTCGGTCCTTCGCTTGCAATCGCTTTGACAATTCACTCTTTCTCCTGTCACTCTGACATCCGTGATTTCTTCAAATCTACAACTACCTACTGCTTCGTCTCCAGAAACGCACACGATCGTGCCCTGCGACGACTGAATGCAATGACGCACTCTCAGGTTCTGCGGGCTGCCAGTCGGACGCATCGGGGTCGACGGTATCGAAGAGTCGAGTGCTTGGGCTACATGTAGACTTCCTGTTGACTGCAGACTGCAGTCGTAGTCTTTCCGTACTCTGCTCGTCCCTGACCCAAAGCCTTGTTGCCCGTTCCGAATTTCAAGCTACCGTACGTGGATGAAACATGTGTGCATCGGCGCAATATGCAATGGTTACACTGATCGATCAAGGCTGTGCCAAAAGCTGGGATGGACACAGCCCTGCCATCGATCGTCTATGTTGTGCTGTTTCTCCGAACAGCTCAAACACTGAAGAAATTTTCTCAAAATCCCGACCCTCTCTGAGTCGCGATAATTCGTCCAAGTTCAGAGACGGACCCGATAAGGTTCGCACCGGGAGCCCCTCGAGATCGTTGCTCCAACGTTGACTACAACTGAATGACTCAGTTTCCTAGAGGGTTTCACTCTACCGTGCGCGTGAGTTGGTTACCAGAGTGCGTATTCAAGCTAATCCCCGTCCATTTGGTCTAGATTCTTCAACTTAGCGCAAGATTGTGTACTTAGTACCTACAGGCTACGAACAGGCCTCATCGATCCTTGCAAAGCACGACCATGTAGTAACCCCAGAAAGTTGAAGAAAGTGGTCACGTCCTCCGAGAGACACTCTAGTCATTCCCTGGCCACTGGCACTCACGCTTAGAAAATCGATGGTGACTCGTGGTGCAGTTTCCCCTCGCGAAGATGTAATTCCGTAACTAATCTGTAACTAGGTGTTACGTCGGATGCGGGACGCTGGCGTCGACGGGCAACAGGAAATGCTCCAAGCCCCGAGGAGCATATACTAGTCTCCGACATATAATATAAAATATTGGCCCGTTTGGTCCTGCTACCCGTCCACGGTCTCGGCCCCGTCGGACATTCCCGAACTGGCGATATCATGAACAAACTGTAATAGGTGTAAGTAGTTATGTACAGATGAATCTCCTATAATGCATACCCCTTGGTTGGGTCCAAAACGTATGCATTTTTAGAGAGTATGCATTTCTAGAATATTTTTTATATCACTTTCAGGGTCACTATAATGGGTTCAAAAGAGCTCAAACTGTATTGTAGACCTTCTATTAGTAGAAAAAGACTATTTTTGAACAAAATAATGTGTGATCTCTGTGCAGTCTGAGATTGGAAAGCCTCCGGACGTGTTTTATGGCCAAAAGATGAAAGTAATCCAAAACTCTGATTTTTGGGGGCATGTTGGGTGTAAATAGTACTGTAGAGACAAATTTACGAATGATCTACTCTATGGTAACTATACACACTAAGGGGGGTATGCATTTTTGGAGGTGAATTTAGCCCATAAGGATCGGTTTTTGAGCCAAAAATGTATGCATTATGCGAAATCAGAAAGGTATGCAATTTCACCCGCAAACCGAGTCGGTGAAGCCGAAAATCAATGCATTTTTGGAAAGTATGCATTATCGGACATATGCATTATAGGGGATTCATCTGTACTTGCATTTAAACGTTCACGCTACCAGCCCACCGAGTTGCCACCGAGCAACCACCGAGCTGAGAGCCTCAGGGCGAATTGGAGGAAGCGAGCGGGTTTACAACCGCCTACAGCCTCCTACTAAGTACATAACTGCCGATTGTTACAGTCAACAACCGGTAATTGATACAGACGTTGAATTTTGGCGCCGCTTCACCCACTCAGTTTACACGCATGACCCAGTCACCTACACACATGATCCATCTTGGGCTGTGCCAGTTCTCCCAGATTTTGGGTTCGAATTGGATCCAACTAGCAAAAATTGGGGTGAGTATGATCCTAGTCGGCCGCTGATCTGGGGCTAATACCTCCATAAATGCAATGTCGCATCATCAGATCTTGAGGGCCCGAACCTCCATACTTGGAGTAATTTCAAAGATGAGATCAATTTGTCCCTACCGTGGTATTACAAAATCATCGAGAGTCCGTAAGACCTCGAACTTTGAAGGATATGTTGCTTCGCGCATCGCACAAAGCATGAGACTCGATTATCAAGGGTTAGAGGGTTGGAGGGATTCCTTTCATTCTTTGGCCGCAACAACCGAAAACATTCTCTGGAAAATCATAGTGTCATTCACCGGATTCACCGGTAGAAGATCGAGCGTTTTTGAGCCCGCTACCTGAGCCTGAGTGACCCTGTATTTGTGTATTTGTCCTGCATAAGAATGCATACTTTCGGGCCCAGTGACCGAGGGATGGAGCACCTCCGTCTACAGGAAACTTTTTTTTAGTTCAGAACCATACGACGACCGTGACTGGCCAGAAAAACCCTGCCATTCAATGCACTTATAAGTTTTCATTTGCCACTATATATTATATTGCCTTAATCATGATAAGTTGACGCGTCGATGTTCAGGGTCCTGGACGTTGGACGTGGACGTTCGCACCGGGAGGCCGCGAGGCTACGAATCCTCGATTCTCAGAAATTAAGGTTCCGAGTCGTAGCAGTCACTGTAAGTCTATCGGCCTCTCCGGAATTCAATGGGAACCACTCTTCGAACCAGCCCCTATGGCGACGACACCTGTAAAAAAATTGTCAATTGCACATGGACAAAAACCACAAATAACAGCAGCGAAACCTAGAATGAGATCTCGATGTTAACATGCAAACATGCTGTCTGTCAGATCGAGAGGCCCGAAGATTGTATGTTGGAGAGGTTCAATTATCACAAGGCTATGAAAGCAAGTGTTAACCAGCTCACGGGATCTGTAGTTCCATAATTAATTGATCTGTGAGTGATGATTGAAGCGAACCGTACACGAATTGATGACAATAAACCCAGTTTATACTGCCAACGATATGACATATGCGGTCATGAGCGGTGGATTAGTGAGGTGAGAGCTTTAGCTTCGATCCTTACTGCCAATTTCGAGATAGTGTAGCACAAAACTCCTCGAGCTAGTGAGGGAAGATCATATAATGATTGGTGCATAAATCGATCCACCACGAGGATGCCTTTAGCAACAAAAAGGGATTTGAGCCTCTGGGGTCCACTCCTTGGCGAATAAGGAACTTGACGAGAACTAGTTAGTCAGAGTGATTCCCCACCTTGTGCGCTCGACGGTGTGCGTGGTTGAAACGAGGCTCGAATCCTTCGGCGTTTCTTGGTCCTCGTGGCGTGGTTCGAAAATCCCTGCCCAATTTGTGCAAAAAAGAAAGGTCGCAATTCAGGAGCGTCGATTGTCGATCGAGGAGAATGGTCGATGTGTTTGAAAGGTATTCACTGTCATGTTGGCGTAGAACCCTAGGACTCATGGTCAGTGAGGCAAAATAGTAGTGCGCAAAAAAAACAACGTCGCCATACCTGCGGCGATCTTGAGAAGGCTTGAGAATCCAGGATGGCTGTATACGATATGCCTGTAATACGTCCATCTGAACGGGGCACAGGGGACGGAATCATCACCGCTCACCAGCGGCGAGCAGTTCTGATAGGTACACCTCGGAGACCCGGTCTTCATGGCATTATGGTGCGGTCACTGAGCCGCACAATCGACTTCCAGTACGTCAATTCAAGCCATTAGCGTTTAAGCCTCAAGGCCTCGAACATGGCCGGTGCGGATCTGATCATGATTGTGGTTCGTGGTTCATGTCGATGAGAAACGATAACATTGTGACACCATCGCATGTGACACACTGGGCGTCAGAACAAAAGATTCGTTAGTCACCCTTCAATACCATTTTGTGGTGACAGGAACTACATGTAGCGGCGAAATCTAACCGAGGGTGGTGGGGACTTTCCATCCAAGTTGTCGGTAATAAAAATCAGTTCGCATAAATCGGTCTTTATAACAGCGTACTCGAAGTTTGCTTTCATTTAGATCCACCAATAATATCTGCCGCCTGGAAGGTTGTCAGCTGACGGCGATCAGGAAGAGGATAGGGTGACCACCAGACGTACCTTTTCCGCCATTGCATAAACCGTGGCCATGGGGTGCACGGAAAACTCAATAGGGAATATCGACGCATCGACCTGAAAGACAGTCAGAGATATTTGCGATCTTGAGGGCGGTAAGGATGCATACCACTCTCAGATTAGCTGTCCCATACACCTTCAAATCGTTATCAACTACACCTCCCAGCTCCTTCGGTAACATAGCAGCAGTTCCTACGGGATGGAAAACCACATCGATGTTACCCTTGATATACTCTTTCAACGCCTCATCCCCATCCGCGTCACTACCAGGTGATACCTCTCCAACCACAGAGACTTTAAAGGCCTCAGTCTTGCTTAGCACGTTCCGAATAAATTTGAACCCTGCGAGCATGGCCTCGAGATCTGTTTCATTCCGCAAGAAGCAAGGATCTACTTCTGGCTTGTCGTTGGGATTAGCTGAAGTAATGTGTACCGTTCCCCGTGAAGTAGGGTGTTGAAGCGCGATGTAAATGGAAACGTATGTTTTCCCTGGGGCCGGTGTCTTTCCAGAAGTGGAGAGCGCGAAGGCAGACGATTCCATGAACCTGCAAAAAAGGAATGGTAAGTAACAAACATTGACAATCGCAACAATTTTGACACTCACTCCAAGAAAGGCACAGCGTCGTCATCCAACCATCCAACCCGCAGTTCCGCCATTTTCGATGCAAATGAATTTTCGGAACGCTTGGAGATCTCCCTTAGAGTATCCTTGAACTTGGTTTTCTCCTCGGTTTGCAAGATCTGACTGGCAGTCAGCGTAGCAAACGATATTGGTACAAAGGAGAATTTGGTCTTTTCGCCTGCCATACTATCGACCGACTGTCAGCTGTCCTCCAAAGCACAAAAGACCGTTCAATGAAACCCACTATTTCTTCAGCTCTTCCATCGCGAAAGCAGGATCCGCTCGCAGAGTATCAAAAGAATCTATGCCCACCGCCAATTCGAAGCACATCGGAGCCATTATGTGTTCCTGAAGGCAATTCGATGTGCAATGGCATTCAACCTGACCGAGAATAATCTTACCTCTATATCCTGATACATTAGTACCATGCTTTCGCAGCCAAGTTCTAATGTAAAAGGGAAACTCACGGAGGTTGGCACCAACACCTGGAGAATCGACCAAAGTCTTTATCCCGTACTTGGTGAGTACATTACGATCCCCAATTCCTGAGTTCAATGTTAGGCTTGCATTAGATTACGGAAATGCAAAGGTACTGAACACACCGGAGAGCTCAAGAATCTGTGGACTTCCGTAGCTTCCTGAAATGGACGTCATTGAAGGCTGATGATACGATGACCTTGTCCGAACTCACCAGCAGAGAGAATAATTTCTCTTTTTGCCTTCACTGTACGCGTCTCGCCGTTCTTGGTGTACTCCACGCTCTCGGCAGAGAGATCCCCCTTACCAGCAGAATCCGTGAATAAAACGCGCGCAACATGGGCTTCCGTTACCAGATGTAAATTTGGGAGTTTAGACAGATTTGGTTTTAGGTAGGCCTGCAAGGGATCGTCAACGCCTCGTCACGACAGGAAGAAAATGAAGGATACGCGCTGTATCAGAGGATATACGGGCACCATCTGAATCGATTGCTTGGAAAGAGTTCCATACACCAACATTGGTCCCCCGTGTCTTTGTGGGTATTCAATAGCCGCTCGATATAGAGAGATAACGACAGCTCTTACCTGATCGGGATTGGTCTGAACCCCAACCTCATTCATGGCTTTGAAAAACATTTCCCGAGAAGGGACAGTCCCATAAGGTGTGTTTAAGTGTATGTAGCCGGAATCACCGTGCGCACTAGGCTCAGGCTTAATGTGGGTCTCAACTTGACTGGTGATATTGAGTTTCTCAGACTGCGAGAGGGGTTTGTCAAGAAAATCGAATGATAAAGAGGAAGGTAACTGACCTTCTTGAAAAACGGTAGGAGATCGTCCCAGTCCCATCCTTTGATGCCGAACATCTTGAAAGCTGTACCGGGATGACTTTAGGGCGTATTCCACAGATTGGCTTTTGGGGGAATGTACCATCATTGAATTCAAGGGAGGATGGTCTGTGAGACATTCGTTGGAGCCATTCGATATTAGATCACAACTTCAGACTTATACCTGTTCCATGCCATCAAATTGATCTATAACGACCTTGTGAAGTACGCAGAACGAGAACTTTCGTAGTTAGACTCACACTACTACACCCTCCGAGGACTTTCCCGCTGTGTTTGAGCCCGAATCAGAACGCAAGTTATGGACTTGAACGAATGAGTTGTCTGACCGTGGAAGGGAGATCTGTCTTCCATTTAAAGCTTTTTGCGGCGACGATAAGATGTTCCAGTTCCGTTCAGGATTCCTCATGTTGAGCATTCCCAATCCTGAAATCATCTCAATATCGGATGCGATCCAAACAGAATTTAAGCTACGAACCTGGCGTCCTGACTTCAGTTTCAGTAGAAGCATCCTTCCCCGCTTCCAAAACCAATACAGAATTGCCTTGCTCAGCCAGACGCACGGCGACTACATTGCCTGCTGTGCCTCCTCCAACAACAATGTAGTCAACGGTATTGGGAACTTGTGCCATGTTGAAGTGAGGAAGGCTCAAGGATAGAGAAAGAGATGTGAAGCCTGCCCATATTTAATTGAGAAGCGGAATATGAAGTGAAGTTGTTTTGGGTTGCTTAGACTGGGCGGTGCCGGTGAAAGCCGCATCAGCCGTTAGCATGTTACTGGTACTACACGTTCTTCGCTCACGGCTACATCTGATACATCATGATCATTTAACCCACACGGAGATACTACCCAAATTGAACGCAGGCGGCGATGACATGCTTGGATGGATGGAACTCAACGACTCAAGTTCTGATACCGAAGGATTTGGAGGGGCATAGTCGGGTCAAGGCTGGACCTGGTGAGTTCAAAGTATATTGAAGCTTATGTGAAACCCCTACCCCTTCCCTGTCTGCTCAGCTTCCCTTGGACCGCAATCGGTGTCCATACCGCTGCGAATATCAATATACTACACTCGCGTACCTACAGGCCAAATACCCATTCTCTGAAGCATTCTTTCGTTCGACTGTCCTTACGCTCTCGCCAGGGCGACCGAAGATACCGAAGATCATAGAGAGAGCGGTGTTGAAGACGGTTTCGCTGGGATCGTTTTATCATCACCACGCTCTTCAAACAGTCGCCGCACGTCGCTACTGTTGGTCTCATACTATGGATATCGCGATAAAGACGTTAACCTCAAGGAAGGTCGGATAGCTACCCGAGGATGGTAAAGATTTTCCGAGTCCGGAAAAAAAGTTTAAAGGGGGGTAGGATAAGTGTGCTTTGGATCGTGTACGATGGTTGAGAACGTCGACCGAAAGTAGACCAGACACGCAGAAATCAGGTTGGGGGGGACTATGTTGTTTCCTTTCTTTTTCTCCGACTTCAATGTCCCTTTCTAATCTCTTCCTTCTGTAGACTCTTGGATGGGTAGAGAATATTTCCTATCGGCGTGTATTCTAGACTTGCCGAACGAAATATCTATCGTTATGGAGTGAATGAAATTCCATTTTCGTTCTCTTGGGCCTGGAGGATGGAATGGGGCGTGATGGAGTCAATTACTGGCGCTGTGTGCACATTCCAGATGCATGAACGCGACTCTGAATTATCTCGTGCATAGCTACAAGTTCTAGGACCATTGATTATGTTTTTTCCAGAAGCCAGGATGGAGGCGGTAGGTAAGATACATCCTTCAATACGAAGGAGTGAAGAAGGCTGCAAGAGTAGAGATAATTCGCCCTTGAAAACCAGTCGCATATGTAACTTCGTTGAAAAATTGTCATCACGATATCGTGCCATCATGTGTCTGAGAGGTAGGAAAACCTATGAAGAATTAGAGGCGTAGAACGCCTATCACAGAGCCATCAGCTGTGTCTCATCTCTAGATGCATACTCAAGCGTCCAATTTCCCTTTTCGGAGTTTGATGAGAATCCACGAGCGCCAGTTCGAACATTCAAATCTAGCCAACAAGGACAGTCCTATTCTTCAGGTCTATTCAGGGACATGTGTGGATCGCGGAAGGTATGGAGGAATTGATTCGCAGAAGACAACAGTCGGAATATTGCATTGTGGTCGCAGAATTGAAGCTAATTTCTTTAGATTTTCACTATGTTCCGCTTATGAGAATTAGAGAAACGAAATAAAAGGGAAAAAACGCACTCTTAAACTTGACATTAGTTAGTTCAGCTACAATATCCGCTCGGCTCAACCCGCTTATGCCAAGAATGACCTGCCACACCAATCATCACAAGTGGATAGCAGTAAGCTTCCTATAAATAGTAGCAATCATGTGAGCGTCAGTCGGAGCAGACAAACGAGAGAACTCACTAAATGTTGATATATAGGATATGATTTTTTGGCTGGTTTTCTCTTCCCTTTTCAATATTCGAGTCGAACTCTTTGTACAGTGTGCGATGAAGTGCAGGGATGGAGATGATAGTGAAGCTTGACCCCGAAGCGATTATATAATGCGATCATAGAACCATAGGGACCCATAACTTCGTCAGATTCAAATTTCACCTAGTCCTGACTTCATGTTCGGTAGAGACATCTTTTCCAGATTCCAAGATTGATACAGAATTCCCTTGCTCAGACGAATGGCAACCACATTTCCCGATGCCTCTGCAGTCAACAGTATCGGGAAGCACCAAAGTGAGAAGAGATGGAAGTGGGTACGTGGAATAAACTGAATTGTATCTCACCACGTGGTTGGGAAGCTTGAGAAAATAAAACGTGTGGACAGATCGCCCAGCTTGACCAATGAATCGATGACCCTTTCATGCTTTTAGAAGGTGGACCGCGACCGTGGGGCGATGCACTGTAACTTGTCATTCTCACGGTCACGTTCCTCTATTGCATTGGCGTATTTGTCCGCTCCGAGCGTCTTGTCTGGCACCAAGTCGCTTCAGATTTGCTTTGGCTTCTCTAAAGACAATAATTTTTTTCGGGGAAAGTATTTATTTAAATCCGCGTCTCCGAAAATTGCTCATGTAACCAGATTAACATAGTTCAACTTAAAGCCATATTTTCAGGATGAAAACTTGCTTTCCTTTGTTCTCCTGTTTGAGGGTGCTGAAGTTTTGGCTTCAGAATCGGTCCTCGCTCCATATCGTACCCTTGATACTAGGATGGTACCGGATCTGGGGTTCGGAGTACAAGAACATCTCAGTTATCAAGTTGTTCAGCGATCTTCCTCGAGTCCAAGTTTCTAAATCCTCGGACTTGGCATGCTCCTTATCCTACGTATGTGAGTATCCAAGCATTGATGAAATACTGCTATGTACTTTGCAACAAACCTCCAGTCCCTACGGCTGCAGGGCGGCCCAGTATTCGGGGCGGGGATTTCTTTGAAGTTACCGATACCCCGACTCGACACCTTGAGCCCGTTGCTATGTCTAGAACGAGTAGGCACCGGTCCTGCAAGGGTGTTGGGCACTCAGTAAGGCATTATTATCATCAGGGTTAAATCCTTCTATGGACCCCGTAGGATACCGAAGGACCCCACAGATGCAAGTACCCAAGTACCTTTCGCTGTACTTGGCACACAGTGACATGGAGTTAATGGCCTAAACTCAGGTATCACTGGTATGTGGTGTTTCAATCTATTGTCATTTTTCTACCAGGTAATTTCGATGCGTTGCAGTACTGGCGATGAATTGGCGTAAAGTTGTACTAGCCTGTTATGGGGAGAGATGCGGGACGGCATCACGTCGAGCACTGGTATCGCTCTTCCTGCTCTGCTCTGGTCAGAAAGGATCAGGACCTAAAGTGCCCGAAAAAACGAGATTGCAGTTCGGTCTGATACCCTCCGATCACCATTCTTTGACTTCCTTCCTTGCTAGCGTTGCGTAATGGTACCTTGTAAAGCAGTCCTGGTACAGCAGTTGAAGGTCACTATTTTAACGAAGTTGGTAAACATAAATATTAACAGGTCACCTCCGAGCCAAACCCGAGGTTTCCTCATGAGTCATCTACCCGCACTTACCACGGCGATGTTCTACTTAGCCGCGGTTTCATGATCCCGAAAATTGCGGCGGCCTGTGGTTCCTCCCACCGTGGGTATGTATGACCTTTCGTGGTAATTCCCGCGACCTGAGAAAACCGTTGCGCAGGATAACTTGTCTCCTACCTCCCACATGTTTTCTTTGTAAACTCACAACTTCTCGTATTTAGAGCCCGGAACTACCTTCGAATCCTCAAATAAAACAGGTACTCCCTGCTCTCCCTCCTCCTTGGGTCCGCGTCTCAAGACTAATATTGTTCTCTTTGTTTCAACGACAGCAGGGAAGCGTATGGAGGTCACCCCTGACATTGGCGCCAGCTCCGAAGGCCTTTCAACTGCAGCCAGTAGACCTTCCAATGCAGGGAACCTGGAATCGGGGCGAGACTGGGCCATGAGTAGCGAAACTGAGGAGCTCTTCAATATGGAGCTACCGCACGCGTTGGAATTTGACTCAAGGAAATCAGACGATGCTACAGGGACAGTGAAGGAGGGGAAAAAGCGAGCGGCCCATAATGATCCATTGGAGGAGAGTGATGCCGAAGATGAATCCGAATTCTCCACCAATGCTCACAATGGAATGCCAGGCGTTAATGGCATGGCGAAGGCTAAACCAGCAGCGAAAAAACTTAAGCTGGAGGAGCCTAGTAACGCTCGGGTGAGTCTTATTAATACATAATCTTACTCGTTTTCTGATTCCTGACAACCTGCCGATGTAGAATCCACCCTGCTGGAGATGCAGAGAAGCGGATATCCCCTGCCTTGGCAATAAAACACGATCTTCCTGCAACGCTTGCTTCCATCATCACTGGAAATGTGCCACGAACCCACCTTCTATGAAAGGAAAGAAGCCGAAGAACAACACAATTTCAGCGAACGCTCTGAAGCACCTCCTCTGGCACCCTCAGACTGTCGGCTCGAACAACACCGGAAGTAAAGTGGTGGGGGAGAAAGGCAATCCAACTTCGTATTCTACAGTTTCTGGGAAAACATCAACAGTAACCAACAGTGCCTCTAAATCAGCGCCGGCCTCCTCTAAGGACATGGTCTCAGTGTCAGCGCCCACAGCTAAAGGGAAAGAAAAGGCAAAAATCTCCGAACTCGTCCAACCCTCGGGTCCGTCCATGTCCTGCACATCGTCAGGCCTCCCCGTGCTAATACTCGCACCCCCGTCGGTGTCCGCACCGACATTGAGGTTGGGACCACCAACGCCATTGCCGGCGTCAATTTCGACAGAATCATCCATGTCTGCATCTGCATCTGCATCTGCCTCGAGCTCGAGACATAATAGAAATCGCACGCGACGACAAGAATCCGCAGGAATATCAAAATCGAGTCGAGAAAAACCCGTGGCTCCGACATTTTCCGACTATGCTGGGGAAAAGGTGTCAGACAGGATTCTAGATTGGCCTGGACATACCAAAACTCGTTCGAATCCAAGGCGGAGTGCTCGTCCCGCCCGGAAAGAGTTTGATGCAGACACGGATGAGGAGGAGGAAGAACAAGGGGAGGAGAAACGGAGGCACTCAGCGGCGGACAAAGGAAAACAGAAAGCCCACGAACCCGGCGATATCTCTGAACTCTCTTCGCCACCCTCATCGATAGGGTCTACACCAGATCCTTCGTCATCTCTCTTTCCCACAGGCGCCCTAGAACCTCGTCCGCTTCCTACCACATCTACCCTCCCGACCGTCGTCACCACCCTGAATGCGCTAACCAGCATGGTCAAAACTATGCGAACTGACCTGGGTGAGGTGAAAGACACCACCGCTAGTCTATCGGGCTCGAAGAGCACCTTAGACTGGGGAATCACACTCGATAAGCTAAACAGGCAAGAGAAGCTTATTAACCAGCAGAGCAAGGTCCTCGAGGCGCAAGGGGAGATGATCCGTGCGATGGCGAAGAGTATGATGGAACTCATGGGGGAAAAATTTGTGTTTGACTTTGACGTGGACGAAGGGACAGGAGGAGGAGGGAGGTGTACGGGTGACGCCAGCGAGGCTGTTGAAACTGCCTTACGCCCAGTGGGCAACGATACATCGATGAACCAAGCGTCGACGCCGCATACAAGTGGCCAAGATAACGGTAAAGCCGTCGAGCAGGCTGACCGCCCCCTGGTCGTTGATACAGCGACCAATAGAGGTTCGGTCTATGTTCCGTCAAAACCAATACCAGTGCGAAAGGCATCAAGTGGCAGCACCCCTTCCTCCCTGACGTCTACGACCACTGTCATTACGACACAGCCTCATGAACTTCCGCCCCCAAGAGCCACTTCTTTTATGCGACCGCAACAGAAACCCGCAGTACCTCAGGAACCTCGAAATCAGCTCAGCACCCCCAAACCTGCGGTCGTTGGAGAACCATCGGTAGCCTCATCGTCTTTACTGTTGCGTCCTAGCAGTGCCAATGAGGAACGACCTCATTTTTCTACCGCTCACTGGTCACAGACAAGGGTCCATGACGATTCTGATGAAGAGAGAGATGAACTGCTCGACGATACACCGATAAAGCCGAGCCTTAAACAAGGTTGGGTTAAGACACAGATGATGGCTCTGCGATAGGCGGCGTTCTACACCTCCATCGGAGGTCTTAGGTTTTCTGCAACTCTCAGATACATGACAGCAGGATATCGTGGCTTGCGACGAACGTTACATATTCAAGTGGTTTTCAAGGACGAACTGCCCCTACTCTTGTAGCCTTCTTCGTTCTCCGCGTTGAAGGATGTTCCAGTGTATTTTTACCTACCGCCTCCGTCCCTGGCTCGCTACCTATGAACCGGGAAGAACATATTCGATACTTCTAGAACTTGTTGTAGTTTCTAAGCGCGAGATAATTCCACAGAGGAATAGAAACTCTATGTACATATACAGTGACCGTCCCATCGTCCCAAGAGAAGTTTCATTTCACTGTAATTCATAACAGAGGTTGGAAAGAACTATATATTTATGTAATGGCGGTTCAGCCAAGTCTAGCATACATAAGAAATTATAATTATACAACATGACATCTATAAAAAAGGTGTTCGAATCTGCACTATGGGCCCGCCACAGAATTCTAATACGCCTTCTCTACCATCCAAAAGTCCTACAAAAGTAATAAATTAGAAACGCACAACTGAAGCCGAAGGGGGAAAAAAGAAACATACTCTTCATGAATCTCAATTCCCCCAACCTGATCTCTGCGTGTCGGATCAACCTTCTCAACCTCCTCAAACACCCCTTCTACCATCTCCTCAGGCCCACAAACCCCGATCCCAAGCCCGCTTATCCTACCCCGCTCTTTGAACTCTTCTGATCCCAGCGAAACCGTCTTCGATATCGCTCCCTCTATGATCTTCGATATCTTCGGTCGCCCTGGCGAAAGGGTAAGGGTAGTCGAGCGAAAGAATTCTTCAGAGAACGGGAATTGGCCTGTAGGAGCGCGAGTATAAAATATTGATATTCGCAACGGTGTGAACACCGATTGTTGGATCATGGAGGTGAATATCGGAAGTAACGGTACAAGGGAAGCTGTACAGACGGGAAAAAGTAAGCTTTCGCATAAGGTTCAAAACGGTATGTTTCAAACTAACCAGGGTCCTGAACACACCATATCAGCTCAATAACTTTGACCCGACTATGCCCTTCCAAATCCTTCCTTATAAGATCTTGAGCCATAGACAGCCCAAAGGTGATCCCACTCCCTCCAACAATGAACACCGCAGCAGAAAAACTAGCGAACATCATATGTCCCGTTCCACCATAAGGACCCTCCACCCAAACTTTCACTTTCATTGGGTCGTGATCACCACCACCACGTCCTTTATGGTACCCGCCACTCTTCGCAAGGTCATACAACCGCTCAGTCCAGTCGCCAGCCTTTTTACACATCAAAACCACTCCTTCTGCTCCGTTCGGTATACTGGCAATCGTAAAGGGATGAACTTCCGTCCATCCAAGCAAGCCCATTCCACTCGATAACACACGAAGACGAACATGTTGACCTGCTCGCCAGCCTGCGTTGACTTTGGGTATTGCAATGTGAGTTATACCAAGTTCAGGGAGGGGCCGGATGATAGCAGTTGTCCAGCGTGAGCGAAGAAGGCGGAAAAAGTGGTCGAACAACAAAAGACCAAGAGTCGCATAAACATAAGGGGCAGTTCCGAATTTGTGTAGGATAGTCTACAAAGGGTATCATCAAGGCGATTTCAGACAAATGAGTGGAGGAGGCACATACGGATGGTATGAGAATGACCATGCTAAGAACGTGCGTTGACAGAAAAACTCTATACGCCTTATTCCTCCAGAACGAGGTTGAGAAGAAGTAGAGACAATCTAGGCAGATGAGAGCAATTATACCCCAAAAAGCCATTCTCGTCTTGACTGATGTCTTGATTATTCCCAACATCGTCCACTGATACACTACAAGA
The DNA here is from genome assembly GCF_018924745.1 of Marasmius oreades. Lineage (NCBI taxonomy): Eukaryota > Fungi > Basidiomycota > Agaricomycetes > Agaricales > Marasmiaceae > Marasmius > Marasmius oreades. Next base: position 2,344,705 of record NC_057332.1, read on the forward strand.
TGGTCTGAGGAACGGGAGAAACGGGTATTTTTCGAACTCACGGTATCCCAAAGCATGTATATTGGCTGAGAGAACCACTATTCTTCCGATGAGCCGATGCATGAAGTTCAGCTGCACGGCGGGTGAGATAAACGTGGAACGGATCGAAGAATGATTGACATACCTTTTCGTATCCCATTCCTAACAGAGCTCCCAACACATTATTCTTTCCCGTCATGGCCAAGGCAAAAGGATACTGTGATATCGAAATCCACCCATATCGGTCAAATGCCTCGAAAGGATTGGCTCTATAAAATCCTGGGTAGAGCAGCACCGAGAAGTATAACACCATGGTTATCAAATTCCCAACCGATATACCAGGAGTGATCCGCCTCCTCAGCCGCTGCGCTACATGGCGTAGGAAGACGGGGTATGGTCGGACATGAGTCGGATAGGAAGGCGCTACTGAAGATCCTTTCTCACTGACTCTGCGTGCACTTCGGGGTACGTATCCTCGATTGTGAGAATTGTCGGTGGATAAGTCTCTGTGATTGGGTCCCCATTCACCGTTGAATTGTACACGACGACGTGTTCGAAGAGACTGGTGGTGTAGAAAGAGTCCTCCGAATATTTCCGATATAGACCAAAAACGAGCGAGGAGACGAGGGAAACGGAAGAGGAAAATGAGTGCAAAGGCAGAGATGATTATGAGGTCGATATGGTAGAGCAATTGGAACGACAGTCGATCGATGACATAGTGAGGAGGTGGGCTGCTTTGCCAAGCGAGGTCAATGAGGACAGTTATCGCACTAGCATTCGCAGTCCAAGTCGAACCCGCCAGGACAGTTGAGGAGGGGATGTTCATGTTCTCTTGAGAAATTTGGTAAGATGCAAAACAGACAATGCTTTTGTTTCGAAGCTCACCGACAGTTGATACGGCACTGTCAACGCCCAACAGTCCGACTACACAGGTGCTGTGATAACATGAGGCATCTCCGGATCCAAGTTATACCTCGACTACCCTTGAAGCATGGTAAGCGCGAGGCTCAAAAGCTTTTTGTGATACTTAATAGCCCCGGTACGGTGCTACTCTAGACCCATTTAGCAGCTCGTTTGTGTGGTCATGTGCTTTCTAGAAAAGGTACTCACAAGCAGCCAGTATCCTCGAGGCCGGAACGTTTCTTTGAATGTTGAGCGTTGAATGCGTTCTGTACAGGGCATGGGAGAGGCCTTCAACGAGATCAATGAAGAAGAGAATCTCGCATGCTGGGGCGTGCTTGAAATTTCTTCTGTAATAAGAAAGTCATGCTCGGTATATGTGCATGCTGCGGGAACGTGAACGGAAGGATGATAAACAAATCGTCGGAGGCCGGTAAAAGATATTGTTTAACGTGCTGTTTTGTGCCAGATTGGACGCTTTGACTCGCATGTCCTTTGCCTTCCTCCGTCCGTAGTGACAAGTTTGCCTAAGCTGGGGTTTTGACTCGTTTTTGGGTTTTCTACTTCAATAAATGATCTGTTCATTCTGCTCAGCTGCCGAAATAACAGTGAGTCATCGAATAAGATACATAAACGAATTAATGGGACGAACTTCATGCCATGAGTGATTTCATTTCAGCCTTCATAAAGATGACCATTGTCATCCTTCATGTGCTTGCAAAGAAATGACCATATAGCGTGAAAGAGCACGGTGCTATCCAAAAGCCTCTGCTGCTTCGTTTCTGATCTCTCCGTGGGCGATGACCTTACTGGCATTAAAAGGTCAGAGTGCGGCATCGTTCCGGAAAATGAAGAGAGCGGTTTTTGTGTTTCGGAATCGGCGGTGGTGGTGGTAATTGGAGGACACGATGGCCTCGCGCGAGAGACCAAAACCTCACCAATGACATGCACCCTTGACCTGCCTTATCAGATTCACTGGCATCATTCTGCGAACTTGCTTTCTCAAACTTCCGTTGATGCAGAAGAGGCTTTCTGACTCGAACCGACTCAATTGTGCTGTCAATCTTCAAGCTCAAGTTCTGGGTGAGCGCTTGTGCGTCTCTATCAAAAGAAGGCTTTTGAGTCAATAGACCCTTCTGATTTGGCTCAACCGTGGAATCTCTCGGATCCATTCACGGTTACGGTTACGTTGTAAGATTGTTATTGTTCTGTCCGTATCGTTCACTTCGTGGGGAGCGCGACTATGTGTATGTTTTGGTCCACAGCAACTTCGGCGGACGCAAGTCGGATCCCTCTCGATTCTCGAACGGCTTTATTTAAAGCTACCATCTTACTCTTCCTTCTGCTCGCGGTTATTCTGGTGAGATGCTAGTACATACTCGTCAACCACACCGTACGAAAGGCAGATTGAAACACGCATTTGGACTGAAGATAAAACCCACGCGGACCCACACAGAAATAGCTGTTCTCCACACAAGCCCCACAAGGCAGTCTTCTTTTCTGGAAATGTTCTGATGGCACTCATAGTTCAGTGAGTTGCTAATAATGATAATATATGAAGACGGAGATGCGTTGCCTCGGCGCTACGGTGCTTTGACTCACTTCGGACCATAGTTCAGGCTAACTGATACTTTATGCGATAGCGGGATGATCTTTTCGACTATCGAGCTGCCTACCTCACACTGCGAAATTTCAGAACACAAATAAGGATGCTGGCCGGGGAAATTCCAACGACGCAGTGTTGTTTGAAATTTTAGGCGCTTGTTAGTTGACCGTTTATGGCCCTATCTCTGATAGTAGTATCAGATGTCAGGAAGAGCTGACTCGTCTCGGATAGGCACAGTCAGATGTACAGAGTAATCGTGGGACCGGTGCAAGTGTAGGGCCTTGGCGTTTAAGAGGAAGCATGTTGCCTGTAAAAGAGAAGGGAATCCTAGAATCATTGTCCTGCCTTTCGAACACAGGATTACTAGCCATGGACCGCCAGCACCCTGGCTTTTTCCAATGCTCCTCTGACACACAAATTCCTCTCGGAGAGTTCAGCAATGTCACTGGGAACCAGCATCGCACTCACCATGGAGACGCGTACCACATTAACGAGTCCTTCAATTCGAGTCTTACGACCAGCTATACCACCGGACCTTATAATGCGAATGCCCCCTTCACGAACATACGACCAAGAACCGATGGAGATGGAATGACTCGTGAGTGTTGTTTGATCTCCTGCGGCTCGGCTTTATTGAATCGAGGTCCATCCTAGGGAACAATCCTCACATGCCTTTCCAAAGCAGCGGCGGAAGCCTGGAACCACAGTCACTGTGGAACGGTAGTGAGTTTCACTTTGTAACGTAACAGTATGCTGGTGTAATTAACAGTTCCTGGGCCAGACTCAAGTCAAAGTCACTTTAATGAACAATATTCACCGCCCTGGCAGCAGTCGCAACAGCCTCGCAACCCTTTCCACAGCGAGCAACACTCCCCTTGGGCCGGGCAACCTCGGAATTATACTACTAGTGACTATCCATCGGCCCAGTTCCCACCTCGAGGCCAGCAGTCCCAATTCAATGTTCCGCCAGACGTGTACCAGCAGCGCCGCGGTCTGTTTGATAATTCTCAACAAACTTCTCTAGAGCAATCGAATTTTACGCCTGGCGCCGTATCCCAACCCCGATCTCATAACCGCCACAATTCCAGAGAGGAATCGGCCAACCACGTGCCGATACTGGCAAATGCCGAGCAATCAAGGAGGGGGCCTACGCGCGCGCCTTTTTCCTCAACCTCCCACCTCCATCTTCCATCCATCAACTCCACTTTGCACCCAGCACCCAATCTTCTTTCGGACATCAGTTCTAACTATAATAACAGTGGTAACACTACTGGTAAGCGTTGTTTATGTTAACTGCACCACACAGATTTATTCCGTGTTCTTGACAGTGCATCATCAGGTCAGTGGCGAAACTCAATTCAGCTTCCAGAAGCTAAAGGGTCATAATGCCTTTATTACGACAGCGGACTGATCCAAGTGGCAATCTATTTCTAGTCAATTACCAGTACGAATTTTTCTTAGTTGTAAGCGACAAATCTGACGCATGCACAACAGCGCTTCAGACGGCAGCTACTCGCGTGTCTCCAACCCTTCTTCTAGCGCGTCCTCCCCAACCCCTTCATCTCTACCTGGAAGCTCGAACTCTGCTTCGACTGCTCCCTCCGGCACGCAAAGGATGTATGGCCACGACCCTTTTCTTATCCACGAATACTATGAAAAATATCTTCTCACCTGTTGCAGGGGGTTTCCTCTATATATTCTATCCCCGCTTCCTATTCTAGGTCAAGATCGTAGAGTCGCTTATAGATGCCCCCCTAAAATTGGTGATGTAGGAGTCATTCCACCTGCACACAACTTTGAGGCCCTTTTCAATCTCTTTACTGCCTCTGAGGGAGACAACGTGCCGCCCGGGGTTCTACCTGCTATTGACATGCCACAGAATAGCTCGTCGGGGGACTCTGTTTCAATGGCCTGTCACTATCGTCCGCATACCTCGTTCGGTAACGTGCTACAGAGGAAGTCGAGGCTTCTATCCAAAGAAGTGTTGAGTGCTCGATCACCTACCATACTCTGACTGGCCTGATATCTGACCCGTGTTTACAGAACTTACGAGCTACCGTTGAAAGGGTATTCTGCTGCAGCTTTGATCTTGCCACGCGGAAGCCACCAAGAGCGTCTGAAGGTCACATACAGAAAAGCAATTTTCAATCGCGTCAAGCGATATGGGCTTCAGTGGCTTGATTTCACTTCTCATACATCTTTTTACGTTGTTACTGGCACAGAAACTTGCTCCGCATGGGCAACTGCAGTATGGGATTCGGGCAAGTCGACTCGTGCCAAATTTCATAGCGGGAAATGGGATTGGACCGGCAAATACATCCATGGTCGTGGTGAGGTTAGGAAGTACCCGCCAACGAAAAAGGAGGAGAAGGAAGCCACTTGCATGGATCAGACAGCCTTCCTCATCGGCTTCTGGATGGATTGGTACGGGAACATGAGCGACGGGAGGCCAGGGCTACCGCCACAGTCCCAACATTCACCCTCAAACCAGGGTGGTGGGGCCTTTAACCCTGGAGGTGGTTCCGATTCAGCACCTGACAGGTATTCCGGTACATCCAATGAACCATCGGGCGCGGCTCCACAGACGTATCCGTACGGTCCCGGCGGCAATAACTGGTTCACTACTCTCAATAATTTGCATCCTGTTTGCTTGGACGATTCGAGTGTTCAAGAGGTGAAAATTCGCTTTGACCTGGATATCATAGTAAGTTCATCTCTTTCCTTTTTCCACTCGACTAACGTCGCGTAGAGCTATAGACAGCCTTGCCAACTTATCAACAAGTTTGGGTACTTGCTGGTTCGTTTACTCGACCCGGCTGCCTCTTTCGGACTTTTCTTTTCACACGACGATCACTGGATGAGTGTTATAGAGGAGGTAATTTTGTTCAAAGTTCCCCGTCCTGATATCGAGTGTTGACTTGGAGCTCCATAGTCCGACGACGTTTTTCCGGACAACGATCAGTTCTGCGAAAGGTTTTGTGCCAAGTACAAGTACGTGCTCGAAGACGGTGGGTAGAATTTCCTCTTTTTGACAGAACACTCGCTGACGGGGGTCTTTATACTGCAGACACAATATTTCCGGAAGAACTCTCAGCGAATTCGAGCACAACTCCGTTTCAACGAACAACGATGACACTCGTTTTCCCCCATCATGAAGTGACGGCGGTCGTCGAGGTTCGGGGTCAACGACCATCTGTGGAAACACCTCTCACAGCCAGACCATGCGCTGGTTCGATGCCAGGACATAGCGGATCCTCCTCTCGACAGATCCAGGTAATTCACGAGAGCTTCATACACCATTCCCGAACCCTTATTTCAGTGTAAACCCCCTTGTACTACAAGGAAAAAATCTGGCTCCCCTTCTGCTTTCTTCTCATGCTGTTGCTTGTTTTATGAATACTTCGCTATCACTGGTATCTTCAACTATCTTTTCCCATCGCTCTCAACCATGCTTTCGTAACAACTTCTTCTTGTACCGCACATCTAGCAAACGTTCACGACACTTCTTTACGGATCACAAGTTGGAGTATGGGGTATCGTCCTGCCGCGCAATGACAAGACGTGCAACGTTATCCCGGTTTTTTTTTGCGATGTAGTTCAACAAGTATCATCGTAGATCTATAAACATCTAGATTATTCGCCAAATTGATTTCGACATCATGACTCCTCAGCGCCTTCCAACGGTGTGTCAGGTAGTTGCTTAACCTAACGTATGATGCATGATGGCTGATTGAATTACAAGTTACAAGTGAACACAATGATATATACAGCTGCAGACACGGATTCAGTATCCCGAGCGCACCAGTTCTCATGTCAAGCACCACCCAGTGTTCCGAAACAGCGAGAAACTATCAGAGGATGAGATGATGCCGCACTGGATCGAGGCGCTAAACTTCGCCTCGCGCACAGGGCCCCACCTCTCTCTCGCTGGTCTTCTCATTCCCCTCTGACCTCCACTGACATCCCTACAACACGAAGGTTTGAGCTAATTGACTTGAAATCTTACAAGTTTATCTACCTATTCTTTGGCGTTCACGTTCAGGTCTGGTCTGGAACACGTTTCATGGTTTTTTGTTCTCGCCGCCCATAAACTTACCGAATGTGGCCGTTTCGATAGGATCACGAGCCAAGCGCGGGCTGTTACTGACAATTGGATTCAGTGTTCTCACCGTTTATAGATCTGTTTCGACAATTCGGTTCGCGGTTCGGTTTTGAAATGTGAACATTTGAACTCTAATTGCAGCTAACATTAAAGCTTAGCAGGTCATTTTGGTATATAAGGAGGAAGGTCAGGACAGTTAGAGACAGCAAACGGGCACTTCTCGTAGCCTTTCTCAACAGTTTCTAACTGCTTCTTGCCTCTAAGATGCATTTCTCGTTCTTCGTCGTCGCTGTCGTCGCTCTCAGTCAAGCTCTCGCCAGTCCTACTGAGCTCGTCGACAGAAGTGCGTCTATTCTCACTCTTCTCGCCGCTCACTGGTGCCGCTGACGTTGGTCGATCCTCTTTTCTTCCAGCCCAACCTGAAATCGTCAGCTGCTACAACAGTGGCACTAAATCTGACCGCGCGCCATTTGTGGCTGCAATTGACCAGTGGTGCGCGTAAGTCTTTCCCTTTTAATTTTGATCCCACTACAACTAGAGAGCTTATTGAAAACCTGCCTCTCGCCAACAGAAAGGTCATCGGAACGCACCTGAACAATGGTCAAGAAGTTAGCGTGAGTAGATGCTCAGACCATCCAATCGCCTGCATTTCTCCTCAAAGCTGACTGGAACCGCTACCGTAGACCGTCTTTGAATTCGGGGCTGTGGATTATTGGCTCTCTGCTAAAGCTATCAATGGGTATGTTGCGTTTTTGCGATAAGCCCCGTTCAATGACGTTTATCTGCGCTCTAGGTGCTCCTTCACGATTGACGGAAATTGTAATCGTCTCCTTCGTCTCCCAGTCGACAGGTGCAACACTGGTGGTGAAAATGGTAAACAGGTGAGTGGTTGACTAGTTCTCGCCATATTGGGGGGTCAACTTAACTAACGATGGGTCTGCATAGGGTGGTGTTATGACCGACCCATGTGGACAATGGAGAGCTGATCCTGGACGTGATGGTAATTCTAGCTGAGGACATCCGGTCAGGCTACAGCCTTAAAAGATATCAAAGCACTCGATATCACGCAGATAGGCCGCCAACCTAAAATCTTCGTCCAGAGCCCTGGGATTTCGCAAAATTTTCATTTATTGCTCTTCATATGACTACACAACCTAAAAATATGTTTTCATAGCCTGAGTATGTTTCAACAAAGTGATTCAGATGAAGCCTACTGTACAGAACCCTGAGCATCCTTAGCTTTTACGTTTCAACTCCAAAGAACGGTTTAAAGTAAACGGAGGAATGAAGCGGTCATATCGTGAACGTCGGTTACCATCCTTTGGAGCAGACTAAATTACAAGTTGGCAAGTTCAACTTGATTTCCAGTTTCGAGCCGACTTCTCACTAGCACAAAGTTGAGAAAAGAATTGGTCAAGCACCGTTTCCTATGTCCCTCCTCACCTCCCTAATCTCCTCCACAAGAATAAGATCGGGATCTCGTCCTTTAACCTCCGGTAGGAGACTTTTCAAAGGAAACGAAAAGAAAAAGTCACAAACGCAGAAACACCCAAGATTCGGGAAAAACTCACATGCACCAAGGATACAAACGCCAAAAAAAAACTAAACCATTTTTAGGCATTTAACAACAAAGTAGACTAGAAAAACGCACTCCAAAGTCACAACAGCAGGTATCCTTGCTCAACTGGTGAACTCCAAAGCAGAGATAATGGCTCCGGCTGGTAAAGCCCAATGAGAAATGAGCTGATTTTCGCCGATATAGAGTGATATCAGGTGATAGACCTGATATCAACTGATACGGAATGATTTAGTCGCCGATTTTGATGCCGCGGGTCTTCTTTTCGTGGCTGTGATTTAATTTTCGTTCCGTTCTTACATCCAACGACTTAGCACTACAAAGTACATAGTCCCAATGCCAGTGTTTTACTCTCCACTACGATGCCGTCCAATGAAACCAGAACATGTTACTGCCAGAAGTATTGCCAAGCTCCGCCAGAAGGTCGCAATATTCCATTATCAAGTTGGTATCGACATCAACGTGCCCTTAAAGAGCAAGCCTGTGGAGAGGGTGGAGAGCCGCCAGAGTTTCGAAGGCGACGAAAGACTCAGGTGCGTGTAATTGTTTCATCAGTTGTTTGTATATGGGCTAACACAGAAGTATAGTCGAATAATCTTGCAAACGGCGAAGCTGACGCAGGTTCCAGTACTGCCGTGCACAACGTTGAAACTGAAGGCGCTTCAGCTGGTGGGCTCGACAACAACAACAACAATCCTACATTTGAAAATGGCCGTTGCCCGACTGAACCTCTTGAAGATTTTTTCGACAACTACACCTTTCCTTCTGAAGATTTCGGACACAACGTTGAGGAGGAGCATGTAGAACCTACCGATGATTTCAACCTCGATGGAGAAGAGACGGTCCCGGCAACGTCGATTACATTAGACGACCTCTTGATGCACGAAGAACTGCTGGAACAGATCCGGTCCTACGACTTCGAAGCCGAGAGGGAGCAATGGAATGATACTGAATTTGACTGCTTTGTAGACCCACCCGAAGGCATTTGGGCTACTGACGACCCTGATATTAAATTCTCCTTCCAGTGTTATCTCTCCCTCTCAGCCCACTGTTCCGAAAATGCATACAAAGCAGTCCGCCAGTTCGTGCTGGAACGGTTTCCTGACAGCAAGATGCTCTCTTTCGAGCAAGTACAAACTCGGCTACGTACGTTCACAGGGGTTTTGCCTTTGCAATTCGACATGTGCGTTAACTCGTGCATGGCATTCACTGGGCCATATTCTGGACTCGAGGAGTGCGGTTACTGCGGTGAGGCGCGATACAAGGCTGCTGGTTCCCTAGTTCCTCGCCGTCACTTCACGACTCTACCACTCGGTCCTCAGCTTCAAGCCTTGTGGAGACATCCCGAATCTGTTGCCAAGATACGAGAAAGACTTGCTCGTACCGAAACACTGCTGGCTGAACGTGCAAGTGGAGGCGTCAAACTGTTTGACGACATCTATTGTGGCTCCGAGTACTTGGATTTGGTCGCTTCAGGGCAGCTCAAAGAGGACGACATGTTGATTGCCATCTCAATGGACGGTGCTCAGCTGTATCGTGATAAGGACTCCGATACGTGGTTCGGTATTGCAACCATCCTCAATTTTCCAGGGGAGATCCGGCACAAGAAGGAACATGTACTCCCTCTTTTCACTATTGGTGGCCCTAATGCACCTAAAGACTACGACTCGTTTCTTTTTCCAACCTTTGCTCATCTATCTGCCTGTCAAAGCTCTGGGATCCGGATCTGGAATGCCGAAACGCGCATGCCATTTGTCTCCCATCCATGGTTTGCCTTTGGCATGGCAGATACCGTAGGGATGGCGGAGCTGAGTGGTTCGGTCGGTCACCACGGTCGCAACGGTTGTCGACTCATGTGTCTAATGCCTGGCAGACACAAACCTGGAGTAGGGATGTATTATCCAGCAATGCTCCGGCCACATGGCGACAATCTACCGATAGGATCTCGTCATGACAATATAGATGTCAACACCATTCGGACTCGAACTGCAAAAGAGTACGACGATCAGGTTCATTATGTCTTGTCCTCCAAAACAACACGCGAGTACCGAAAGCGTCGAAAGGAGACTGGTATTTGCCGACGTTCAATCGTATCCTCTCTTCCCAAAGCCATTCCAGCACCCAGATCGTTGCCAGCTGATGTCATGCATCTTTTCTATAACCTTGTTCAATTGCTGTCGTCCTCTTGGCGAGGCGCGATGGATCACGCTGCTGATGATCACCCTGGATCTTGGCCCTTTGCAGTTCTCTTCGATAAAGCTGTCTGGCAAGCTCACGGTCAACAGGTTGGTGATGCTCGAAAGTATATTCCGGTATGCTTGGAGGCCCGAACACCAAGGAATCCAGCCGAGAAGATTAATAGTGGATACAAGATTGTGGAGTACTTGGTTTACGTTTTTGGACTCTGCCCAGCTTTGCTTTATGGTCTCCTTCCGGAACCCTTTTACGGACATTTTTGCAAGCTTGTCTTTGCAACTCGGGTGCTTCACAGACGCCGTATACGACGTCAAGATCTTGTTGATGTACATCAAGCATTTCTGCAGTGGGTTGTAGAATTCGAACTCCTTTACATGAATCGGGACATGAAACGACTTCACTTTGTACGACCCTGTGTTCACGCTCTCACCCATCTTGTTCCTGAACTACTTCGGCTTGGCTCACTCCTGGAACTCTCTCAGTATACAATGGAATGTACAATCGGAAACCTTGTTCAGGAACTGCGATTACACTCAAACCCGTATGAAAATGTTAGCCAGAGAATTATTGAGCGGGCTCGGGTCAATGCCCTTCACGCGATGGCCCCGAATTTATTCCCAGATGACCCTACTCTCAAACTACCCCGAAATCACCTTGATGTCGGCAACGGATACACTTTACTCTGCCCTCAAGAGCTTCACGACATGGACTCAGACATTCTGAAGGCATTCTGTAACTTTGCTCACCTGCAGAAATGGCAGACTGGTAATTTAAAAGTTGGACTTACTGTCTCTCGGTTCGCTCGCCTGCGCTTGCCAAATGGACAGATTGCAAGGTCATTATGGCAAGAAGGGAAGCGACCTGACAATGAAGTACGTCGAGCACGGAACATCAAGGTAATTAATTTTTCTTGCCTATCGAGCCTCTTACTTACGTCTGGTATCAATAGTTTGCCTTCAATGGTGGGTACCGATTTGCAGAGGTGGCCTATTTCTTCCTCGTCGAGAATGGCGATACACGATATACCTTAGCAGCTGTTCACGTTTACTCGGATCCAAATCCAGCTCTCCTCCAGGTGTCAGACCATACACTGCAAGTTTGCAAGCGAGACAAGGGTGCCCAGATCATTGATACCAAATGGATAGATTCTGTAGTCGGAATGATTCCATTCCAACGGCGTGGAGTTGAATGGGATGGGTTGGAATTTTTTGTACTTGAGAAGCTGAGTCCTTCGCACGCACAAAATACAGTCAATGACTCGGAGGAACAGTCAGTAGAATAGTATAGTACATGATATGTATTGAATAGAATAAGAGTCGGCTTTGCGAACTTAGATGAATTTGAGTGCGTCATTTCCTTATTTGGAACCACTCACATAGTTCTGCTCTCAACTACCATGGCGGATCCTCAAACTAAAGATTTCTCAAAACTGTACTCGCTCGTGGCTACTGTGGCTGGACATATCGGAAACCAGGGAATGATATCCGTGATGTCAACCATTCTCAAACAGGCTGATGAAGACATACTTACATCTGCTGAAAACGAAGCATACTTGGCGTTGAAAAACAAGTGTCGTGAGCAAGAGTATGTGTCCAGGAAGGTCTTTTCTGAAATGCTTACTGATGTTATTGATATTCTAGAAATGAACTTGAATTGTTGCGTGCAGGTTCAAGAACTTCTCGTCAAACGTTGACTGAGCCAACCGGTGATGAGTCCGACGACACTGAGTGGGTCAAGAGCATCAAGTATATTGTCAAACGGTCTCGCAGCCACCGTGGATTGTACTGGATCAACCGTTTTCCATTGAAGAAGGTATGTCTTGAATTTTTTTGTGGTTATGTTATCACATCTCACAATTGTTGTCAATTAGGTGAAAGGCCCCTACGACTTTGATTCTCGCGATGAGACCCTGAAGGAATACAGAGAACGCATGAAACAGCTTGGGATATAACTTTGTTTTACCTTTTGGTCACTTCCGTCTCGAACTGTTTTACCTTTTGGTCGCTTCCATCTCAAACTGTTGTTAATGTTTGCTTTCAGTCTCTGTATTGTCTCTCGCTTTGATTCATGTTGTAGAAACATTGTAGAAATATTATTCATACTGATTTCATATCGAAAACTTGTACTCGACATATTTACCTCCACTGAACAACGTGGGGGACGCGTCCGCGGCCTTGTTTCTACCACCATCACTGTTCTGCTTCTCCCTGGGTTTCTCTGGCTCATGCTTGATTTACGACTATGAACTCTTTCCATTCTCAGCTGTATCATCAGGGTCAAGATATTCTTTCAAGTCCATTCTCTGACATGGGGAACGAATCTCTACACTCACAGCAATTCAACATGGTATATTTTCGTTATTTTCAGATTAATTACTCTCTTAATTCCGTCTCTTCATAGAACTTTCTCAAAACTATGCAAAATCAAGCCTTCCTTATACAGTCAATTACTGAACAGCAACTTCGCGCATCTGGAAATACCGTGTTTCTGCAGCTTGAGAAGGAAAACCACGAACTTCGAGAGAGAATAGATACTCTTCAGTGCGTATATGTTGAATTTTGCGTGCATATAGGCTACTTACATTACATTTTAGAACACAACTCCTCAAATATGCACTGTCATCAAGCTCTCCTTTACTGCCAGGCTCTTCCTCTTCGTTCGCTGCCTCACAGCCTTCGGCAAGACTCAAGATACCTCTCAAGCAATCAGATTATCCTCTTGTCAAGCACTGGGATCGCACACCAAACAACACCTCGCAACTAGCCATTATCAAAGTCACCGACTCTAGTAACCTTTCGGACATCTCAGATGATGGCAGCAGTTCAGAAAGCGAAGCTCATTCGGATTCTGACAACAACAAACAAGGCGTACCTCAGAAGAGAAGAAAGAAGCATGGGGGAAAGAAGAACGGAAAGAGCAAGCGGGATGGTGTACCGGCATACCTCGAAAATGAGAATGGCAAGGTTGTGGATTTGAATACAAAGATAATGGTTTATGACGATGCGCGGGCTATATGGAATCAACGAATTGACCTTGCGAAACCGCCAGCAAACTGGTCCTCTGCAGGGGCAGAGCTACGTGACGAGTTTCGGGATGTACTCGAAGAGAAACATCCCTTTCTACAGCTGTGCTCACGTCGATGGAAGGTGGAAGAGATCTGGAAAAGAAACTATCATAGTTGGCTCAAGGCTCGTTTGAAAAGGTTGGATAAACCTTCTCCCCCGAAGAAAACAAAATCTTCGGTGACGGTAAGGCAATTTTCACTCAGCTGGATGATACTGATTCCCCTTCCCCCGTCATCAAGGACAAATATCAATCCACCGCCGGACCTGCATCAGATTCAGGTCTCCCAGAAGCCACGATGCCCGCAACTGCCGCTACCCTGTGCGCTGGAAGTGCAGATCTCCCAGCAGCCACGATGCCCGCTACCCTGTCCGACGTATCCGATGTATCCGCAACAGAGGTAAGACCCGGGTTTCTGGTCTACGTGCTGGCATGATTCTTCACTTACGTTTCTTTCTATATCATAGCGAGCACCTCCAGCAACTCAAGTCATTATCCCCCCTAAAGTTACCAATCCCACCTCCAACGCCAGGAAGGGAAAAGCAGTACGTCGTCAACTCACCAAATTCACTGAACTGACGCTTTTTCTTCTGGTATCAGCGCGTACTACCTCAAGTTAAAAATTCCCAGTTAAACTCGTCGAATCAATGCGACCCCCTGTGCGCAATATTTAGGTGTATCAGTGGGGTCAAGATGCTCATTCCGAATTCCTAGCTTGGCAGCGATCCACATTGACGTTCAGTCGTTGGAAGACAAGATAACCGGTCACTCGCGTACGTTAATATCGTTTTTTGATGTCTTATCTTCGGACTGAACACATTACAGAGCCAGATGAAAATACCGCATCAACGTCGACGCCAGCCAGTCCAGTAGTCAATCAGCCAAGTGCCTCGGTGCCAGGCCCAGCACCAAATGAGCGCACACCCTCAATGGTATGTACCCTTGACCCATTCGACATCCGTACCTCACCCGCTACCTTAGGGACCTGGACCTACATCTTCTACCCCAACCGCCCAGGCAAGTACACCGTCTTACCACTAAGAATGTACCGCCATCCTCAGTACCCTTGACAGGCTGCCACGTTCACCATCATCCAGACTTTGAAGAATGCGGTTGATAGCCTCCCAGGTACCGTACCGTTGGGAACGAAGACCGGTCTTCTTGGCGGGTACAGCGTAGATCCGGCAACTCTCACTGCGGACTGTCCAGAAGACGGACTTGTTTGGGAAAGTGGATGGGATTCGCAGCTGACCCGTCTAATTCCAGCAGACATCTCGCAAGTTTGCCCGCTTGTTCTACGTGGCAAGTATGGGCTCATGGGGCTTGTCAAGCTCATGGAGCACCTGGTACGGGACCGGAAAGTCGCGGAATCGTTACTGGAACAGAAGGTGAAGCGCCTTCTCGCTGCAATTGACCAGTACGTCCGATTATTTTGCCTCTGTACATATACTGATATGAGTACACTAGGGTAACGGAGCGACAGGTTACCTCAAGTTCAACCGCAGTCATAACAACAAAGGCAGCACCAAGAAAGCGAAACCGAGGTTCTTGGGCGATCCCGAAGCATGTTTGTCCCAAGTATGTATTTATTTTACCTCTTGATCCATTTTGCGTGCTAAAGGGGTTAATAGGTGGGAGTACGCCGTCGATTGGAAGATTCAAAATCCACATGGCACGATGAAAGAGTTCGAAAAAGAGTGGAAGACAATGTCACAAGATAAAGAGAGGGTGATGGTACGTTTTCAGTTTCTTTTTCTCCCTCAACTCGCCTTTTCTAACATAGTTCTTAGGTATACCAGGCTCGCGTGGATGATAAGCTCGGAAAGAACCGCCAGGCAACTTGATTTGGGTAGCAAGGAATTTGGGACTGAGCAACGTGTTTGAGGTGACGAAGTGTGGGCTACAGCAATACCGGGGTGAAAGGTGGGAGTATAGGGAGTAGTAATGGTATCAACTGGTATGTGAATAGTATCGACTAGTATCGGGTTCGTAGTGATTAGTATCAAATAAAATCATATTCCGTTGATATCCAATGATACTAACTGGTTCCCAGTGATATTAATTGATGCAAGGTCTCGCTGGGTTCTCGAATCATCTAGTATCAATGTATATCACTATATTTCTCATCTAATGATACATGTTGATATCTAATGATATTTTTCAAGTATATCAGTAGCTATCAGTAGATATCACTGAGTATCAGCTGATTTCTCGTTGGGGGTAAAGCCGCAGCGGAAATCCCATGAGCGAACCCGCGGAATCGGGTCGGGAACAATTCAGCAGGAAGAAGAAAACGGTCTTCATCGATCCGGGGTGAGTGATTCCAAGGTCCGCTTAACTGTGCGAATTTCTTTCCCTTTTTATCGCAAAGATAAGATAACTCCCAACGCTTTATCGCAGTGACGTCAGTCACTCTCTATTGGTCACTCTAGTTCTTTCTTTTTTTTTTGTGGAGCGTTGTCAGAGACAGCAAACGCTTAGGCTTCCCCGGGCTTACGACTGTCCAGCAGGTCACTCTAGCTCTTCAACGTTTCAACACGCAACCTTTCGCTTCAAGGTAACTTTCCTTCTCGGTCTTTACAGGGCGGCTGTCTGATTCTTGAATAAGTGCACTTACATCCGTCGTGACCTCGGACTCGTACCTGCCAGCCGGTCTTCGCTGGCCCACATACACCATGCAGAGAAACGTACATAGATCGACATGTTCATTGTTTGCCCTCAAATTGAAAAAGAACTGGAGGAGAGCTGGCAGCAGACCAGCTTCGAGCTGCGACGAGGATATATGGTTGGGTGCCATTAACGGGGTCATCGGATGTAATGCTCACCTACGATGCGTGGAGTGGATTTTCAACGGCTGATAGCCTTCTGCCACCACCTCTCAGCGCTCAGCCATTACCGAACCAGGAAGGATCCCACCGCCGCCCGTTAATCCTGGGGTGATTAAGAATGTAACGAGTGGGGCTAGTTGACGAAGTTGCCGAATTAAGGTCAGGTGGAGCTTCGAAGTGGCGGTTTAGGAGGAGACGTTCCGCGAGGATCTCCACTCATTGAAGACTTCTCCAGTTTTGCTTTCAATTATTACTTGCCTTTGTGTGGTTGCTCGTACCGGGCTCGAGTCTCCATCACCGGTCCTTTTCCCAGAGTGACAGCGTATTTGTAGTCGCTCCGTTCTAGAAGAAGCTTCCTCGGTGCTATATTACCATCTTCTGGATGGTTGCGTGATCAGGTACGTTGCTTTCGTTCCTCTCGTTCTATTTGCTTTCATTTTTTCCTCATTGTTGACGCCGTCAATCCTCATCGGACTAGGGTTTCCCCCCCTTGGATGGTTCAGCGAACACTGACAAGCCCAAGTATCTCTGAGGAAGTACGTTATGTCATTTCATCTCTTTCCTCCAATTCCCAATGACCTTCATAGATACCATTCTGATCATATCGATTTATAAACACTCCCGAGTTCATATTCATACTCTTTCATATCGCAACATGAAATTCATGATAGTATTCATATCGTGCTAACTTGGTCTAGCCCTGCTTCGGGCGCTCTTGGCATCTCCCCCTGTGCTCACATCGATTCCGAAGACCAGTCCCTCTCGGAATGCGTGCACTCGTCACCATATATGACCTTCTGAACGTTTCCTACACCTATTGTCCAGTGGAATCGCATTCCTTGTTGGGTTCAAGCCACAGAAATGGGCGGTGATAGGAACGGCCATTGGACTGGGGGAGGACGACTTACGAAAGAGGTATTTCTCGTCAGGGATAGTACAGAAGTGATTCTGCAAGTTCGCATCGGTAAATTAGTTGCTTGACCTAACGTGGATGGCTGATTGAATCAAAGTTACATGTGAACTCAATGTGAAGAGCGCATACGGATCGAGTATCCCGGGCGTTTTCAACCTCGGAATGTGGGCCGTTTCGATGGGAAGCTGATAAAGCATCGCAGTTAAAGCTTTCCTGGAGGATAGTAGGTCATTTTGGTATATAAGGAGGATGGTCAGGACAGTTAGAGACAGCAAACAGACGCTTCTCGTAGCTTTTCTCGACAGTTTCTAACCGTTCTCTTTCTCGATGCATTTCTCGTTCTTCGTCGTCGCTGCCATTCTTGGTCAAGCTCTCGCCAGTCCTACTGAGCTCGTCGATATGGGTGCGTCTGCTCTCACTCTTCTCGCCGCTCACCAGAGCCGCTGACGTTGAATGATCCTCTTTCCTTCCAGCTCAACCTGAAATCGTCAACTGCTACAACAGGGGCACTAAATCTAACCGCGCGCCATTTGTGGCTGCAATTGACCAGTGGTGCGCGTAAGGCTTTCCCTTTCGACTGTGATACCGCGAGGGCCGGAGAGCTTATTGTAAACCCCCTCTCCAACAGAAAGGTCATCGGAACGCACCTGAACAATGGCCAAGAAGTTAGCGTGAGTAGATGCTCAGACCATCCAATCACCTGCATTTCTCCTCAAAGCTGACTGGAACCGCTACCGTAGACCGTCTTCGAGTTCGGGGATGTGGATTATTGGCTGTCTGCTAAAGCTATCAATGGGTATGGTTGCATTTTCACGATAAGGATTCATTCAATGACGTTTATCCGCGCTCCTAGATGCTCCTTCACCATCGACGGAAACTGTAATCGTCTCCTTCGTCTTCCCGTCGACAGGTGCAACACTGGTGGTGAAAATGGTAAACAGGTGAGTGGTTGACTGGTTCTCGCCACATTGGGGGGTCAACTTAACTAACGATGGGTCTGCGTAGGGTGGTGTTATGACCGACCCATGTGGACAATGGAGAGCTGATCCTGGACGTGACGGTAATCCTTTCTGAGGACATCCGGTCAGGCTACCGCCCTAGAAAATACCAAAGCATTCGATATCACGCAGATGGGCCGCTAACCTAAAAGCTTCGTTCAGATTTCCGGGTTCTGCAGAATTTTCTCTTCTTGCTATTCATATAAATACAAAACCTAGAAATATTTTTTCATAGCCTGAGTATGTTTCAACAAAGCAATTCAGATGAAGCCTACTGTACAGAACACTGAGCATCCTTAGCTTTTACGTTTCAACCCCAAAGAACGGTTTAAAGTAAACGGAGGAATGAAGCGGTCATATCGTGAATGTCGGTTACCTTCCTTTGGAGATGACTAAATTACGGATTGGCAAGTTCAACTTGATTTTCGATTTCGAGACTTCTCACTAGCACAGAGTCTTTGAGAAATGAATCGGTCAAGCACCGTTTCCTACGTCTCTCCTCGCCTCCCTAATCTCCTCCGCAAGAATAAGATCGGGATCTCGTCCTTTAACCTCCGGTAGGAGTAACGTAAACACTTTTTGAGGGAAACGAAACGAAAAAGTCAAAAACGCATAAACATCCAAGATTCGGAAAAAACTCACATGCACCAAGGATACAAACGCTAAAGAAAACTAAACCATTTTTAGGCATTTAACAAAAAAAAAACAAGTAGACTAGAAAAACGCACTCCAAAGAACAGCAGGTGTCCCAATATCCTTGCTCAACTGGTTGAACGCCAAAGCAGAGATCATGGCTCCGACTTTACCAGCCGCAGCGGAAATCCCATGTGCGAACCCGCGGAATCGGGTCGGGAATAATTCAGCAGGGATGATCTAGTAAAGAAGAAAACAGTCTTCATCAATCCGGGGTGAGTGATATAGAGAAACCTACATAGATCGTCATGTTCGCCCCAAAGTTGAAAAAGAACTGGAGGAGCGCGAAGCACACAATGAACGAAGCGTGGCTAAGAGTATCAAACTTCCCAGCCAGGATGCCCACTGCCCTGCCGCATGAGCTCTTTCGGAACCCAAAAAGAAGTGGGAAACATACAAAATAGAGCTGCCAACAAGAACCCGTGGAGCTGTATCTTCTTTCGCCCGAGAGTTTCAATGGTCAAGATAGTTGCCCAGTAGCCTGAAGTTGACTTAGGGTCATCTTGAAACCAATACGGTATGGTGGTCTTACCAGGTACGAAGCCTAAAGCGGTGATGATGATTCCACCCGTTGAAACGT
Source organism: Marasmius oreades (assembly GCF_018924745.1). Classification (NCBI taxonomy): domain Eukaryota; kingdom Fungi; phylum Basidiomycota; class Agaricomycetes; order Agaricales; family Marasmiaceae; genus Marasmius; species Marasmius oreades. The sequence continues at coordinate 2,364,178 of NC_057332.1, forward strand.
TGAACAACCTTTCCCATGCCGTTCCTGTCTTGCCGTCGAAACCGATCTGTTGTAACACAAAATTTTGGTTTAGGTTGATACCATAGAATCTGAAAGGAGGTAAGTGACGATTGGACACGACTCGAGTAGGACTTTGGCGACCTACGCAATGTCGAGGAGGAACCAGCACATACTAGTTCCGATGAGTAGTTTTAGATGGCGCCACTCGGAGAAGTATCGGCAGAATTCTGAGATAGTAAGAAACAGTGTAAAGAACATCGAGCAAGTGGAACCTGATCTTACCTCTGAACTGCGCTCGTTCCTTTCTCGCTTCCGGAATCTCATCTATGTTAAACTCCGCCGTGGCAGCCGCTTCCTCTTTCGACGTATCCAGGCCAGAACTGGAAGATTTAACATGAAATCCCTCCGTCCGCTCATTCGCCAGCTTCAGCTCCATCAGATTCTTCTCCTGCTCCAAATCCTTCGACGCCTCAAATCTCTTGCTCTCAGGCATCGTCACCCGTTGATACAGCGTTCCAAACGCAGGAATGAGAGAGATCCCAACGATTATCCTCCAAACCCCATCCACTTTACTCGTCTTCCCCTCGACATTCATGACATGTTTGTAACATTCCAACACAATAATCGTTGCCAAAGAGCCCACAAACGAGCCCCATCCTTGGTTGGAAATGATGTATGCAAGCAGCGTTCCTCGTTTACGAAGGTTGGCCCGGTCAGAGATGATACTGGCTGCCAAGGGGTAGTCACCACCGACTCCGACTCCAACGAGGATACGGAAGATGCTCAGGTATATCAAGCACGAGTCGGGGGAGATTTGGCCGGTTGGGGTAGTGAGGCAGAGAATAGTCGCGATGATGATGACCATCAGTTCTTTTCCGTAAACGGCCTTTCTGCCAAGTGAGTCAGCGAGATAGCCTATATGGGTGAGCGCAATATGTATATGAAAGCCAAAGAGCGACTGACCGAAGAGGAGTTGTCCGATGACAGTGCCTATGTTGGCGCTTGCTTTCATCAAACCCTCGAGCCGTGGGGGCAACAAATTTCCACCGTACAATCGGTATTGGAGCATTGTGGAGACGGGGTTGATAATGAAAAGGTCGTAGGCTAGATAAGTTGTTAAATAAGTGCAAGGGAGGAGTGATAAAGTTACGTACCATCAAGGAAGAAACCTACACCGACGATAGCCAGTAGCTCGACTTCAGCCAAGGTCAAAACAAACGCAGGACGTCTCCTTTCCACATCTTGCAACGGAGAAGGCATGGCAGCGACGATTATTGAGCTAAAGCTGTTCTTGAAGTCAACCACCGAAGTGAGACTACATAACTTGGAGCATATTCGGCTCGCAAGTTATACTTCGATAACCTTTGAAGCATGTGGCCGCGAGGCGCATTCGGCATGAGAAAAGACCCACATAAATAGTGAAGGACTCCCGATGAAAGGGTCATGGGTGCGAGAAAAGGTACTCCGGAAGCCGCAGGCTGGGCATAGACCGTTTGTTTGGACACAGGATTCTTCGTTGACAGCGTCCCCATGTGTGCTTCAAAGTCCTTCCAGAATACGTGCCATACTTGGTATATTTGTTGCGCTGCGGGAAGTTTCAAGAACGTTTGTTTGGGATGATGAAATGATGCAGAACATACATGAATCGTGTCAATGGATTTCCTGTGACCGCTGTCTTTGATACTTCTCCATACATACTTCTATTGGCATGTCCTTTCCCATATTCGATATTCGTTATCGACTTTGCATAATGCATCTTAGTTTACTTGATTTTTCCATAAACCAGAGCGTGAGCTATTTAGGCATCAATGAATTCAGCTGTAGCATGAATTCATCTGGCGAATTTACCTCTCGTCTCCTCTCACCTCCTCGCTAGTAGCTGACCTTCATGCAGGTTCGTAGAGGAGCATGCTTATTTTATCGCTCGAGAAAATGCGAGCGACTGCAATTGAAGGATGGTGATGGTTGGAACAAATGGTATGCCGTGAAGTTGAGATTCGGGTTAGCGCCCAAAATTCCCATCGCGGCTCGGACTTGCCATGCTAGCCAAACCCACAAACCTCCACCTCATCTATATACAACCTCAAAAAAGCAAGTCAATCAAAGGAAGAAAGCGCCGCTGGTTTCACCCCCCCAGAATCACAGAAAGGTACAATCGCGCCTGAAGAGGTGGATGAGGAAGACTATGCCATGTAGGCTATACGCCGCTTTACCTGCAGCGACTTTTGGAACGATCACTCCCGCCACAATAATGCGGGTTCATATTCCGAACGACGGCGTTGGTCAATGCCTCTCTTCCTGCCGGATATTAAACCCAGCGGAGGTTACATGGGATGAAGCATCTCACGAATAGGGAAGTGACGCAAAAACGTTGAGGTATGTGGACTTTTTTAGACTGTTCTGATTTACTGTTCTGAATTGGTTTACTTGTTTTGCGATTAGGAAGCAGCTAAACCGAAAGCTCTCAAACGAGACGAAATGGATATTAGAACTTCCACTATCATTATCTTCTGAACTCCTAGACATTCAGCTATAATGTCCTTGTTATCAAATTTATTCGTGTTCAACTAACACTAGATCCAAGCAAAGTTAACCAGATGGTCGACAATTTCCATTTCCCGTTCTACAGCAGCGCAGACACCTTTATGTAGATCGAAACAATCTGCAGCGCTTTAGCTGAACGAGGTGTCTGGAAAAGAAACAGAAAGAAGGTCAGTTCAGAGGAAGGGGCCATGATGCAAATCGGTAGACGTCAGCGAAGAGACGAGGAAAATCAGGCCAGGGTATTCTGGATCACACTGTAATCGCCGTCGAACGTTTCATGGACGATACTTAGCTCGCGGAACAAGATGCAAAAGCATTTAGAAGATCGTTTCTCGACGAGAACAGATGGGAAGGCTTCCTTGAGCGCAAAGTAAGACGGTATCCTTGCCTCGCCTCATGCTGATTTTTTGTCATCGTCAGTGCTATTTCCCCAAAGCCATTACCAGATCCACGTTCGTTTTGACGAAATTTTTTTTCTGACACCGCGCCCTTCGTCGCGTGCACCCACCTCGGATAGTCGGTCCTAAGACTTTTGGTGCCGGAGGTTGACGATATTGGATTTACGGTCGAGAGGTTTACGAAAGTCGTGAGCGACACTGTGTGTTTTGCGTGTTTTGCGAGTTGGATACATGTGATAAATAAGTACTAGCAAATTTTAGTTGGAGTCTCATTACAAAAAAGTCGTTTGAGAAAGAGATGGCCATACGATTAGAGAGCAAGCTACGTCCTCCTTGCATTTTCTCTCGCTTCCCTGATCTCTTCTGCCAAAATGAGATCAGGGTCTCGTCCTTTGACCTCCGGTAAGAGAAGCGTGGAGACTTTGATTCAGAGCAAACGTTAGTTTACGCAACGGAGAACTTCAGGGATGAACAGAGGCTTACAAGCACCGAGGATACAAACGCCGAAGAAAACTAAACCGTTTTTAGAGGCACCAACCAACAGAGAAGTAGAATAGAAAAACGCACTCCAGAGAACAGCAGGTGTCCCGATATCCTTACTCAAGTTGTTAAATGCCAAAGCAGAGATAATCGCTCCGGCTTTGCCTGCCGCAGCAGAAATTCCATGTGCGAATGCACGGAATCGCGTTGGGAACACTTCGGCAGGATAACACTGTAAGATGCAAAGAAAAAATAAGCGGTGTTTTAGTCCTCAATCGATTGATTGATATGAAGAAGCTATACATAGGTCGTCGTGTTTGCCCCAAAGTTGAAGAAAAACTGGAGAAATGTGAAGCAGACAACAAAAGCGGGGTGGCTGAGCGTATCAAAATTTCCAGCTAGGATCCCCACTGCGCGATAAATAAAATCCCGCATAAGCCTAGAATTGACGAAGGAATCGGGGAACATACGAAATAGGGCGGCCATTAAGAACCCTTGGATTTGTATCACCTTGCGTCCGAGAATTTCGATAGTCAAGATCGATACGTAGTAGCCTCGATAATAATTCACTAAGTAGAAACCTTGTCGATGGCATAAAAGGTCTTACCAGGTACAAAGCCTAGCGCGGTGATAATAATTCCACCGGTAGACACATTGAACAGTCTTTCCCATGCCGATCCTGACTTGCCATCGAAGCCAATCTGTTGCAGCACGACATTTTGGTTTAAATTGATGCCATAGAATCTAAAAGGAAAGTGAGTAACATTAAACAAGAAATTTGGGACTAGCCACCAACGCGATGTCGAGAAGGAACCAGCAAATACTAGTTCCAATGAGGAGCTTAAGGTGGCGCCATTCCGAGAAATATCGGAGAAATTCTAGATTGCAAAAAAGATCGACAAAAGGCTCAGTAGTTCAGGAGTAAAATTCGAGCTTACCGCTGAAATGCGCTTGCTCTTTCTTAGTCGCTAACGCTTCCGGATCCTCATTCGCGTTGAACTTCACCCCACTAACAGCGACGGTTGGGGCGCCCGCCTTCGGTTTTTCCAGACTAGAGTCGGACGAAATATCATGCAATCCTTCGGTCTGACCATTAGCCCTTTTCAGCTCCATCAAAGTCTCCTCATGCTCCAAATTCTTCGATGCCTCAAACCGCTTACTCTCAGGCATCGTCAGCCGTTGATACAGCGTTCCAAAAGCAGGAATAAGGGAAAGCCCAACGACAATCCTCCAAACCCCATCCACTTTACTCGTCTTTCCCTCGACGTCCATGACATGTTTGTAACACGCCAACACGATTATCGTTACCAAAGACCCGGCCAACGAGCCCCATCCTTGGTTCGAGAAGATGTAGGCAAGCATCGTTCCTCGTTTACGAAGGTTGGCCCGATCGGAGGTAACACTGGCTGACATAGGATAGTCACCTCCAACTCCGACCCCAAGCAAGATACGGAATATCCCCAAGTAGATCAAACATGAATCGGGAGAGAGTCGGCCGGTTGGCGTCGTGAGGCAGAGGATAGTCGCAATGATGATCAACATCAGCTCTTTTCCGTAGACGGCTTTTCTGCCGAGCGAGTCAGCGAGGTAACCTATGAGTCGATGATCATGGCATGAGCCACGGAGTAAGCGCAAAAAAAAAGGACCGACCGAAGAGGAACTGTCCAATGACACTTCCTATGTTGGCTCCTGCTTTCACGAATCCTTCGAGGTTCGGTGGCAACGATTTTCCACCGTACAATCGGTATTGGAGCATCGTTGCGACGGGGTTGATGATAAACAGGTCGTAGGCTTTCAGAGAATCATGTAAATTCCAAGATGCCAAATCAAGGTATGATTGGTACACACGTACCATCGAGAAAGAAACCTACGCCCGCGATACCCAGCAACTTCACTTCAGTCCAGGTCAAGATAAACGCAGGACGTTTGCTTTCGACTTCTTGCAAGGGGACGCGATTTGTATGGTCTTGATCCGAAGAGGAAGACATGGGATGAGAAAGAAGAACTCAAGTTCAACGATCTAACCTGGGCCATCGATTTATACATAACTGAAGTCCTAGATACATGACGAATTGACGCACGTTTGAAGTGGAAAAGCACAATGTTGGAGGTACTAGTACTTGTGACATTGATTGGAGTGGAGCTGATCATAGACGTAAAAACCGAGGTCACTGTTACAGCATAAATTTCCCAGTTGAAGGAGTCCTTACCCCCCACGTGCACGGAGCGTACTGTAGTTTCGGTTTCAAGCAGCCACGTGGCATACAAGTGTCTACAGCCTTGAGGTTGTGTTGGATCCTGAGAGTACTATTCCTCCAGTCAGCATATCGTGTATCCGTATCCTCGAAATAAACCGTTTTCAAGAGAGTCAAGTCCGCTGGCAGTTCAGTTTCCCTATGTACCAGACCTGGAATGCGTGCTGATCCAACAGTGAGCCACCGTTTAAAAATAAACTAGAATACGTACCTGCAATCCTGTTGACCCTGCCAGCTGCCCTGCAACACCTCGACGGAACGAGTTAAGCACAATTTGTCGAACTTTCATTGGAGGTCAGCCCGAATGCATCCCCTTCTGCACAAATTGGCCAGCCCACGAGAATCATCACCACGAAACCGGGGTGATTCTGTTCAACTCCTGATATGGATGACAAAGTAACATTAGTCTGGGAGAAATAATCAGTACACAACCATGTATTTACCATTAAATCCCAACCTGAGTTTGAGTGGGCACTTATCAACAGCCTGTGCATAGATGGGCAAGATGCAATCAGTTTCTGATGAGTGTCTGAACTCAAAGCCTCAGTCTGATGATATCTGACAGTGTATGGTCAACATCAGCCCAGATTATGGCCAGATAGGGTCAGAATACCGTTACAGAGTCATGTCAATTCAGATTTTACGGCTATTTGTCATAGTCAGCCCACATTTGGCCCATACGCTGTCCAAATTTTTCGAGATAGTCAGCTTAGTGTCAGCACAGCCCAGGTTGTTGATAGTGAAACTGGCATAAATCAGTCGCAATATTTGGTAAACTTAGCGGACCTACCTATTATGTAACCAAAGAAAAATAAAATGCTAAGTTGATATATTATCTAACAAGATTCAATTTTCAACTTGCGTTGAACTTTGCTTTCGGCGTGTTCAGGGTTCCATCCTGCACAGGGTAACTGCAGGTACGCCGAGTTCCCCATATTGATTTTGCTCCACCAATGCCCTACAGACGGAGTGGGTATTTGTGGATCCCACATGGGTCCTCTCCACAGAAGTGCATCATGCCAACAAATATGACCAAAGAACGCGCAACATATAAGTATGCCCGCCGCATGCATCCTGCCCACACCTCTCTCCCTCTTATGTGAGTAGAACTTGACTCTTTTTTTTTCTTGACTTACTCACACTCGATGCAGAACAAAGACAATAGCGACACTCTGTGTGGTCAAGATTGGGTCAAGTAGTGATAACGAGTCGCCGTAGTTGCGTGCCGGGTCCGTTCATAGTTCATATTTCTTGATTGTTTGTTATTCCTTATGTGTGTATATTTGTACTGTTCTTGATTAGTGTTGTGCGGGCTCGGGCTCAGGCCCTAGGCCGGCCCGAGCCGAGCCCGGGATAAGGCTTTGAAGGGCTCAAGGCTCGGGCTTGCAGTTTGGAAAGCCCAAGCCTTGGGCCTGAGCCCAGGCTTCTAATATGTAATCAATGTACATCTTTTTCGGGACTGGCAGGTTACCAAAATGGTCCATTACACCGAAGTATTAATGGCCGGCTCTGAATTTAATATAAATAATTCACATGACCGTAAATTTGCCATAAATATATGCTGGCTGCTGGCCCCCACTGTTGCCGATTACTTCCAAACGGCTTTCTTTGCCAAATTCTGGCACTAAGTTCAACAGACACAAAGGAAGGTGGCTCTGGGTTCATAGAATGTACTAAAAATTTGATATTTTTACAGCCATACTTCTTTTAAAATTTTGTACAGTAAGCCTGGGCCCAGGCCCAAGCCGTGGGCTTAGTGCCCGGAGCTTGGGCTCAGGGCTCGGGCTTGAGAATTTACAGGCCCAAGCCCTCTCAAGCCGAGCCCAAGCCCGGGCTTCAGGCCAAGCCCGAGCCCGCACATCACTATTCTTGATATAATATAATATAATATCTTCTATTGGAATCAGACTGCACGAGTGAGAACTGAAATGATTATATCAAATATTATATTAATTTCTAAATATGGTAGCCCAAGCCAACCCAGACTGGCGAGTATCTGATGATAATACAACATCTTGTCATCTCAGCCCATCTGGCGATGGCTGGTCCGACATCATCACACTTCACTCCGCTGCTCAGTTTGGTCAACCTGACCATTCACTCTCAGAATGAAAGGTTATATTAGATTTGAACTTGAATTTCAGGTCCATACCAGGTAACGTCAATTTGAGAGGCACTAACGATGGCTGACGGTATTGATCAGTATATGGACATTTTGGTCCCGATTTCGTGGTGATGATGCGCGGAGACGTCTGATGAATAGAAAATTATATGAATCATGAATCATCGGGTGAAACGGAAGAAGAGTGAGCAGTACTCTACCCGCAGTTTATCAAAGGCCTCAAGATTCCCATCTACCTGTTATCGCAATTCAAAGGCCATACTATCTTGAAGCTGAGGGATGGATGTGAAAAAAAAGGGGAAATGTCAATCAGCCTGGCGGTCCGCGGTCCGGAAGTGCCAGAAAAGGCATAGTCCTAGCACGTGATGTGTTGGAAAGTTTTCCACGCACGGACTCCGAGTCCTAAACCAGTTTTTCTCCTCTTCCAACAGGCATCACGAATTTTCTTCTGATTGATTCCAGCTCTATATGACCTCGATCTTTTCCCAGGCAAATGTAATAATCCGCAATGGGCTCATTGGTCCGCATGACATCATCGTTTCACGATTTTACTGCGCATTTTAGTAGCAGTAGTAATCTCGTGCAGCGTCCACTCACTTACCTTGAACTTACAGGAATCTAGGTGAGCAAGACTCGACTTATTAAAGTATCCCATGCTTCCACATACAGATCTTTGCTTAGCCCCAGATACCTACCTGGAACATGACTCTGAATCATGCAAAATACTCGCCAGATCCGCAAGATCTACGAGTTAATCTTACTGAAGATTAGAAGTTGTACACGCCACCATTCAAGATCAGCTACATGTCCTTTAGGTTTGCCTTCTAATAATATCATTACAGAATATACGACCTTACGGGCCGGAACTTCTCCCAGAGTTGGCGCACATGATAGTCTTTTGGACTTTTCCTTGATCTTGTTTCCCCGCGTGCTCTCTTAACCAGAAAAATTGTGCACTACGGCATCGGTTTTCTCAATGCTTCGACTTGTTATTACCCTCTCGCTTTCATTTTCCGCAACTTCTGCGCAGCTTACCTCTCCACTGGGTCCTGTCGTTGATCTGGGATATGCTGCTTTTGCTGGTAATAGTACCCCACCAGCATCTCCAACCAATCCAGACACTCCAGTCGTCGGACCTGTTACGTTCTTTGGTGGAGTACCTTATGCTCGACCCCCGCTTGGTGATCTTCGCTGGAGAGCTCCACAAATGTTGAATGAAGACGCGAAATCGAGCGGTTCGATCACAGATGCACGGAACTGGGGTCCACCTTGCATTCAGCGTCCAGCTGTGGTGGGCATAGGAATCGAGGGTAGAATTCGTTCATGCGATTCGCCTCGAAGCTTCAACTGATTGCTTCAATTGTTTGCAGATTGCCTGACACTGAATATATGGAAGCCGACCAACGCGACAGCAGGGGACAAGCTGCCCGTAGCTGTATATATCCATGTGCGTTTCCGTCCCCGCGTCTTTGTGCGTTGTCTCTTGCTCAAATTATGCCCAGGGCGGGGGTTTTTATGCGAACGTCAGTCAATTTTGATCAGGACCTTTGAAACTCTTTCTCAGCTCAGCGTTGTCTTCATAGTCACCTCAAGGTTTTCCTTTATATGACTGGGTGGCTCAACATCCGACTGGAATAGTCGGGGTATCTATAACTTATCGCCTGGGAATGATGGGCTTCCTTGGTGGCCCGAAGATCCCCGCGTTCTCTCCCGATACAGGGAATGGTGATCTCAATGTAGGACTCCTCGATCAACGTGCTGGATTGGAGTGGGTTCAAAGGCATATATCCAAGTTCGGTGGCGATCCACATAATGTCGCAATCTACGGTGAGAGTGCAGGCGGAGCGAGTGTTGTCATGCAAGTCACAGCGTACGGGGGTGGGGTTATTGATTGAGCTGCGTTAGAGATAAAATACTTAACGGTCGTTTTCATCAGGAACCAAACCAGTACCCTTCAAACGCGCCACGCCTCAATCTATTGGCTTTGGACCCACACGAAATGACTCGCAGATCGAGCGAAACTTTGGTATGTATTTTCGTTTTGCTGGCGAGCTCAAGAAGTATCCATGCAGTTCTTCATAGCCAACGCAGCAAAGTTTATTGGTTGTCCTACCACCGGGAGCTCCTCGGAAACTCTATCTTGCATGCGCAACGCATCTCTCGGTGCTATCGTGAGTGCGATGAACCGCATTCCTAACGGCGAATTCGCTCCCGTGGTCGAAGGACCGGGAGGTTTCCTTCCAGACTTACCTTCCCGCCTGATCGCTTCCGGTAAATTCGCTGAGGTGGAGTACAATGGAGGTCATTGTACCGGAGACGGGAAGACTTTTGCAAGTGGGAGTCCTGATCAGTTTGTCACGGACGAAGATGTGAAGCGGATTGTGTTTTCGAGATGGCCTGGGGTGGTAAATTTATGCCTTTCCTGCGAGTCGCACCCGTTTCTGGCTGATCAAATTCTCCACGCAGTCGGAGGAGCTCAGAAATGAGGCTCTGGCGTTGTATCCTCTCTTGAGTGAAAATGGCACCTTCCCAACTGAGTGGGATCGAGCGTGGACTATGGCTGGGGAAGCTGTCTTCGCTTGCATGTCGGTGACCGACTATCTCTAACTTCACTCTGCAGCTCACTTGTTACCCAACAGGGATTGGTTCCTCGCTGAAGGTCTGTTGGCAAAAGGATTGAAGAATGTTTATTCGTTCGCGTAAGCGACGATATCGGTCGCTTCTGCTCATGGGGCTCATGTATGTTTAGCTGGGACGCCCCTGACCGGGTGCTCTACGATGCAAGACCATATCTAGGTGCCATGCATACGTCGGATCTGTACTTTCTCTTTGATGGTACGTCTCTAATTAGTAGTTCAGTGAGTCAGACCTCTAAACTGAATATCATACAGGAACAAAGTAAATTTCTCACGTACATCTAGATTTAATTCCTAATATTTGTTCATGGAAGTACCTTTGGCAATGCTGGCAACACGTTCACGCCTTTCAATTCGGTATCTGTCATCTGCTTCTTCCAAAAACCACGTTGACCAAATTCTCCGTACAGAGTGAATCCTTTCTTTCACGAGAAGCCATCGCGTACTGGACGTCCTTTGGTGCATCTGGAGATCCTTCGAGTTCGAAGCTTTCCGGTTCGCCCAGCTGGGAACCCATGTCCTCACCGGCACATAACACGAGGGGAAGACTGAGATTGGCAAGAGGAACTGACAAGACCACCTTCACCGAGATGGAAGAAATTTCCGTTGCAGAGATCGAAAGGTGTACATTTTGGATGAGCGAACGAGTGACAGATCAAACCATGATATAAATCTTTTTCAATTCTGCTTTCCTTTTTGGGTTGACGACAAGAGTGTGTATAGGTCATCCAGATATGTCCTAATCTTCTGACTTTTGGTGCCTTCCGAAACGTTAGGAGATTTTAAAGGTATTGACACCAGTACTAGGAATACACCTACCACACAGTTGAAGCAACAAATTTAGTTACCGCATTCTGGCATTACGAGTCGGTATAGGAGCGTTCAAGAGGGGACGCTGATTATCGTGCCTTATTTTTCATTTTCACATTCATATGTCGGACCATGGACATGAGGCGTGTGATGGTCGGTGGCAAATGGAAAGAACACATAGTTCGAGACGTCCTCTTTAACCTGAGTGGCAAGTCTTCGCAGCGGTGGTTGTACCGATTTCCCTGGTACGTAAATGGCACGGATCTGCATAAGTACTGCGTACATATTCTGGATCAATGGTAAATTTAAATCATCTGGCAAGATATGACTCGTTTGCTCTCACACCCACGGGGCGCAAGCTGTTCGACGTGAACATATTCAAAGATATCAAAGCGCAGGACATTCAAAACTCTCAATCCTGGGTGACGTGACTCGACGGGGGGTTTCTAAGGCTCCCTCTCCCTTCCCTTGCCATATAGGCCAACTCAACGTGATTTACATTCAGATGATACGGCTGATAAGATAAGTTATTTGGCATCCGTGATTGGGTGTATGCTCGGCGTGCAACAAGGAAAGTGGCCCGTCGTCGGGACTCAACGGGGTCGATAAGACCTTTCCGAGTCCTCATTGAGGTGAAGATTGAAGCCATGCGGCTGTGGGACTGTGATATCGAGTGATGGTGGGGTTTCGGTGTGTGGGTCCAAAATGGAGTCACCCAGCCCGTGCACATCACTCCTTTGCTCGTAACATTTCTCAAGGCAATTCCAACCATGCAGCTCTGCAAACGGGGGGTCCAAACAGGCCTCCAGGACCTCTTCAGACGTGCCAGTAATAAGAACCCCGGACCAGGAATTAGTACAATCCGGGCGGAATGTCACCCATTCCTTGTACGTCAATGACGCGGATCTTCTCGCTGCGCGGATCAGTTAATATAAATGATCTACCGAGATTTTGTTCTCACACCCACGGGGCCCAAGCTGTCATCGTGGACCTTCTATGTGGAAGGTCCCCAAAACATTTCAGAACCTTCACAAAGGACGAATACTGGACATTCGATCCCCTCAATCTGGGAGAAGTGAATCGATATGAATCGCGATTGTCCCACTTAAATAGCAAAGCGTTCCCTCGAAATCCTCCTTTGTCAATCCAATTCCTCGTTATACCTACTGCTTACCCAGGTGGCGTATTTACAGCGCTATGTCTATCATTCCGCCACCGTTCCTCAGCCTTCAGCCGATTTCTGGAAGCTTCCCGTTTCAGGCCAAGTTCATTCCGATTCAGGGAAACATGAGAGTCGTTCTGGGCTCCCAGGTCGATCCTCAGCATCGTTCGAGACGAGCAGCGCCAACGAATGGTTATTTCGCCCCCATACCGTCCTCAACTACTGGCGCAGCTATCGTGCCGCTTAGCCTAGACTCTAGGCACGCGGAGGCTTGGATTTCGAATAATATGGTCAGCCCACCGCGTCATTCGTTGCGTCAACATCACTGAAAGTTGAATCTCGGCAGCTTTATATCAGGGACCTTGGAACTGGCTACGGCACTTTCGTGAACGGCGCCCGGTTGGAAGGCCCCTATGCTCTCAAACGAGGCGACATACTTGTGAGAGAATTTGAGATCGTTACTTGTTTCCGATACTGATACCTCAGTAGAAACTCGGAGTTGAGATCCCTCGCAATGCGAATACACCTCCGTACATTGCAGACGAGGAGCTGAAACCCATCCTTGCAAGGATTAGCTTCTCTGGGGTCTCGAATTAGAGAGTATAGGATGGTATCTTGAGACATTTCCATCGATTATTTCTCAGGCTGACCTCGTGTCAATGAAGACTTTTTCTCCGCTACATTACAGACTGACGTCCGTCCTGTGTAAATATTTTCGGTGATAAGCCGCCGTCAATATGTGAGATCCGTGAGCGAAATTTACTGATTTGACTATGGGTAGACTACGTGACAGTGCCGAATAACTGTAGGAATCACTGACATCCTTGCTGGTGGTGTCCAGAAGAACTGGCTGAGTGCCAGGGTCAATTTGAGAACTACGTCTATAGAAAGATGTTCGCTCAATGTATATGCACCTTGATGGGAGCAGGTCGGGTTGCTCGTGCTTCGGAGGGGTTGACCCCTATAGATCGTCCAATTCTCCGACATTAGAATTTTGATCGAAAGACGGAGCTGCTATCCGTGTGACCCAGGAGATGAAGACGGGAGGAATGGTCCAATCGATTGATCTGAGCTTTTACTCGATGCGATGGCTTTCGTCCCCCACACTGCCCCTTGCGGCCGTCCCAAGCTCCCTAAGGTACCTGCGATTAATTCGCGTACAAAGGCTGCTGCGAGGTCCAAACAGCCTGAGGTTTTACAGCAAAACGAGGGTCATCCAATTGAAATAAGGATCGATTAAATTTTGATTGTCAAGGGCACATGAACATTTGGTGCCAAAGCTTGGGCTCATTGGTACTTGCTGGGGAGTCACATTTGTATTCCACAGCCCTTCGAGACATGGTTCATCGAACATCGGAAGATTCAGCGGGGAGGCGTAAATATTGGGGTTCTCGCGTCCTCACTTCTCTAGATTTGGAAGGTGGAGACGATCTGGAGAAAGAAGAGTCGAATTTTCCCTCAAAACAGAGAGGGTCATGGAGACATTCGGCCGCCAGAGTTATTGAGAAGATTCTGAAACGAAAGGGCCCGGAATTCGAGGCGAGGACCAAGTGACTGCCAGTGCCGGTGCCGACAAATCAGTGGGATGTCGGCTGTTTTTCTCTTCGTAATGGCGGTACATGAGAGGTAAAGAAGTTCTCACAAGTTTAATAGGACATCCACTCGTTTTATTCTGAGTCAAAGATAGGCCCGACCCCGTTTTAAATGGTTTGGCAGCCATCCGCTTGAACTTACTCTGGAAGTTGTTTTGAAGTTGTTTGAGGTAATGGGGCGTGGCTAGGTGTTCTACAAGGTGGTAAGTTAGTAAACAACATTTTGATATAGTAGGTGTAGATTCTGTGATTGAAAAAATAATAACGCTGACACAAAGTTACATACCTACAGTTGACACGAATTTGAACCCTACTACTAGTGACACTGGATGAGCACAGGGTATCCTGTGATGATGGTACCACGTGACATACAGAATTTTACCGCTTCACACCCTCCAAGGACCACGAAAAAAAGAAAAAGAAACAGGCGGTCTCTCTCTTTCTCCTCATTCCATCAACCAAAGTATGTCGAGAGGCGTCTCCTGCTTAAACTATACCGCAAGGTCACTCTTCGCCTGTTCCTCTTCAATTCCCTCCCGGACAGTGACGGGTAAGTCTTGCCTTCTTGTTCAAATTAGAAACTGAAAGAACTTCAGGAAGGCACTATGCCCCAGCCGTCCTCAAAAAGCGAACTCATACAGGATACCTATCTGAACCACCACGAGCAACGCTCGCAGCGAACCGGACCTGGCGGCGAGACAACTCAGAGGCAGACGAGGCATCCCAGAATATCAACTTGGCGAGTACAAAACATGAGGGTTCCGATAGACGGAAAGTGACCTACTATAGGTCTCGAGTACCGGAACTAAAGCTGAAAGAGAGGGTGGACTATTCAACAATGCGCGAACCAGATCCCGTTTTCGCAGAACACTTGGGTGGACTTTTCTCAGGACTTCAGTTTCCGAAGGAGCTCGCGAGGCGAATTCTTACCCACGCAAGTCATCCTGCAGCTGTATATGGACATAATGGCGGCCTTAGCTTTCTCGGTCCGTCGTTTCCCCCCGGCTCCATCCAACTGAATTAACTTTAACGTTCATCAGGTCGACGAGTACTTCACTCCTACTTACTCTTACTCCTGTCGTCTTCACCTCACCTGCAAGTATCGGATGACCTAGAAGAAATCGTCTCTCGGACGCTCAACACTTATGTTCTCGGAGAGCACGTAGGATCAAAGTGGGGTTTGGGTCGTGTAATGAGATGGACGCCGACTGTCAAGGCAGAGAGACTGGGTTCAGCTGGAGATAAAACTTCGTTAATGAAGAGCGTTGGGTTGTATAAGGTGCAGGGAGATACTGTGGCAGCCGTTATCGGTGGAATGTACCACCAATTTGTACGTCTGTTATTCATTGCTTCAAAAAAGCGCGTCAAACTCAGTATTTCTTTCTTATTTTTCTAGGGTGGCTCGGTGGCACATAGGGTATTCCATACTCGCGTTTTGCCTCTCATCCTTCTCGGGAAAAAGAACGATGGTCTACCTGCAGCATTCCATGGTGACGCTCGCTCGATATGTAATCAGATGGGCGGATTGCAAGGGCCATTATTAGCTGAAGCGCCCGCATCCGGAAGCGGACAATCCCCAAAAGCAGACGCTCATGAAGCGTCGTAGCGGACATGGGCTATGTAAAGTCAGTCGCCCATTTCACATGAACTTGAACAAAGGTTCTGATCATAACCAAACAGTTTATACGTATCTACTCATGAGAATAGAAACAGGATTTCCATACCCTCTTTCATGAGTTAACATAAAGCCTGGCGACCCAGACGTAAGCAGTAGACGACCTCTCAAGCGTCCTGGATTGCTACAAAGCGAAGAATCTTCCACAAAGACAAACCAAGGAGAGGAAGCCTCAGGAAGCAACGGTATGTAAAGTCAAGATATAAGGCTGATAAATCTTTCTAATTCGCATTGTCATCATCGTTAATAGGTGTCAGTGGAGCTTTTAGCCAATTCTCTTTTTCCGCAATGTGCAATGAAACCCGGAAAACAAAGTAGCCGAACCCGATGCATTTCATCCATTTCATCCATTTCTTGTGCCGCTGAAGTTACTTGTTAGCAGCACGATCTCGACCGAAACTTTCCCTTCCCATGTGACGCCGGGGTTTGCGATACATTCAAACAATCCTCTATGCTCGATTCGCAAAGTCGGCACAGTCTGTTAGGACCCCCGCGGAAGAGGTTTCACAAGGCGATGGTACATGTGAACAGGCAGGTAAGAGACCTTCGGTGGCCTGTTGTTGATATAAGAGCTTATTGAATGCGTCTTTGGTTAGGATCCAAGGATCCAAGGGAAGGGAGATGGTTTTGCAAGATGTTGAGCTTCTTCGATATAATAATGTGTGTGATGAGGGTTTGCCAATTATTCGCTTCCACATGCTGGATAGCCTGTAAGCCGATGCCTCCGCATTTTTACACAGGAAGATTGGTCTTGCCGTTCAGATACATATCAATCTTTTGATTTCGGGTATCATTACAGTGTTGTAGCCTGAACTCCGCGGATTTTAAACTCTGGAAATCTCTCATTTAGTGAATATCAAACTTTTACATCATACACAGATACTGGGTTTTCGGTGAGCACTATTTCATTCCTCATTCCTCACAGCAGTAAAAATTTGAACAAGTCCACTAGGCACAGGGATCTGCGAACTTAACTACTCAATATACACTACCCAGCACTTTTGAATTGCTTTTGAACTCGCTTTTCTGAAAATGATACATCATTACCTCCCACCCTCCCTGAAGATTCAATACGGGTTTGATTGCTCTCGGTTTCGTGTTCGCTCACCCGAGTAACTCTATTCCTGCGGGCTTGTTTCGCCGTGTGCGAAGTCGGTGTAGATGGATCATTGATTTCTACCAGTCCAGGCGCTCAACAGAACTTTCAGGACAGGTACAAAAGTCGAACTGGAAGGCCACAGGAAAACCAGTCTCTGTCTTCACAAGATGCAGACCGTCTTCATCGCCCTCTCAGTCCTCGTTGCAGTGGTTTCAGCCCAGTTGCCTGTCAGGCTCGTTGGATCACCACCTACAAACCCTCGTGAGTGCAGCGTTTTTCTAAATTCTCCCCCCTTCGCAAAACACGCAAACATACTTAGTTACATCTCGTTTTCTCTGTTCGTATAGCTCTTTGCCTGACAGCCACCTCCAACGTCGATGGCTCCGCCATCGCCCTCGCTCAATGCAACGACCCAAACTCCACTTTCCCCAATGGAAACGTCACCTGGGTCATTCCTTCCCCACTTGATGAGTCTGGACGGATAACGACGTTTTCCGGAACGAAATGCCTCGACGTTCGTGATGGTCTTACTACAAACGGGAATCTGGTTCAAGTGTGGTCGTGTGTAAATGGGAACACGAATCAGTTGTGGCAATACAACGGAGATTCTGCCACGATTTCTTGGACCGGGCAGAATAAGTGTTTGGATATACGAGATGGGAACCTCACGGCTGGGGCTCTTGTACGTCGTGGTTAACTTGCGTTTTCTCCCCGTCTAAACCACAACTACTTTTAGGTTCAGATATGGGATTGCGTACCTGGTAATACCAACCAGTTTTGGTTATTCGGTTGAGTTGATGTCTTATGGATGAGACTGGGGTGAATTAATGGGGGGGGGGGGGGGGGGGGGTAACTGTTCGATATAGGAAAAAGAGGCATAAATCTGTAACGGTTCCACAGTTAAAAAGTTTTGTAAAAGTGAAGTGATATACTTAGAATACCTATATATCGCTACATAAATCTTCAACAGTTCCAAAACAACTGAGAAAGTAAAGACGAGACTGACTCCTTCAATCTCAAGCAACCATTCGATGGCATCGTGAGCTATTCGGGTTGAGCAATAAGTGAAAATGATTGTCGTGGTGGATGTGGAAAGTTTTTTTCTTGCATTTGAGGCAACATTCAGGATACAGCGAAGGAGCGTGCCAAATTTTCCTATCCTCATCATCATTGGCTCTGTGCTAGGTCAATGGTTGTCCTTCTTGGCGTCGCAGCGTTGGAAACGGATATACATATGTTCAAGCGCCGAGCAAAAATAGGGCTGTTCAATTCTAAATTTTCAAACGTTGCAAACCATGTAATTCAAACTCCGCCCCATCGTCGGTTCGATCGGGCACCCCGGCCTGTAAGCGCCCAGTCTTTTTCTGCCCGCATCATCCCCGCCGTCTCGTTCGACGTCCAGCCTCACGGTGCAGCTGTCACTCGTAAGGACCAAAATTCGGTATGTCTATTTTATCATATGTTCTCTATGATTTCTGAACTTTTCCCCCATTCAATTTCCCTCTAGCTTCATCAACACCTGTTCCTTTATATCCAACTTCTTTTTCTGCTATCTCATGCCAACTGCGACCATAACTCAACGCATGAATGCTCTTCCCACGGATGCACAACATCTTCTTGTGGCGGCCGATATCCTTGAAGAGGAATCTGACTCAGAGGAAGATGTGGAGGACTTGGAGGACAACGAAGAAGTGGCAGTTTTGTTACGGGCACTTGGTGCAAGATGGTTGGAGATGGCATGTAGACTTCGTGGTGGTGGTAGAAGGGGTCCATATTTCCTGTTTCCGAAGTAAAAAGACTTTTTTGAGTGCTTGCTGCAACTTCCTGACCGCCAGTTCCGCTCTGTTTTCCGGTATCGTACTAGTTATACTTTTTTCTTACCTCACTTTGATTTTTGATTACAGAGTCAGCCGTGATATGTTCGACACTCTTGTCAAGCTTCTCGCTCCGAACCCATTGTTCCAGTCGAAGGGCCGAAAACCTCAGCGCCATCTCAAGCACCAACTTGGCACATTCCTAATACGTTACGGTCAACTGGCTTCACCAACAAGATATGGCACTGAAGGTCGGAATCGGTGCAGGCACCGTTGTTTTATACTGCAGGCGCGTAACACGAGCAATCAGAGAGTTACGTTCGAAGTTCAGTGGCTGGGTTGAGTGAGGAGGAGGTTTATTAGCTGCTGCTGCAAGTAGATCAAGTGGATTCTTCTAGGTGTCAATTAGTCTTATTTATATCACATTATAAACGGGGGAATACTATAGTGATATAGAGACTTAAAGACTTATAGATTATGTTTTCTAAGGAGCGCAATTGGGGACCAGCCGGAACGATGAACGAGGGGGTGAAAATGGGCTCGTATGAGGCACCTGATTGGACGGGCGGAGTTTGAATTGCAGGATTTGCAACGTTTGAAAATTTAGAATTGAACAGCCCTAATGGATGAGCGTACAGCCGCAGCCTCTAACAGCTCTTCTTCGCCACCATTACCACTGGTGCCTGCGCAGTTTCTACACCCTGCGAGATGTTCAACCATTCGACTTCTGACCCGTACCAAACCTTTAAACTTTATCCACGATCCAATCTGCTCTCGCCCATGATGGAATCCTAGGGAGAACAGTCACTTCCTCGAGAACACTCGTCCACGCTCTAATTCATTATATAACGCATCTACGGATTCCATCTCCATCTCGTCTCACTGCTCCCGTCTTTCTCTGTCTATTGGCTCGATTCATTCCTTTATCGACAATAAACCAAGATATATCGCGCTTGCCAACCCCCGCCAAACCGCAAGAACCTAGAACGTCCTCCCATCTGGCTTTTCCGACCTTCGCTAGGAGTCTTTGCTCTCCCGTCTTAGCCCGCGAACAGTCCGGGTCTCTGACACGAAACGAAATGATACTCGTCGTCATCAACTCAACTAGAAGGTTGATCTGGTGTTAACGATTCGGTCTTCGTACTCCAATCAGGATATTTTGGCACGGGTTTCAATCATTACATGCCGATGTTTTCATATCCTTTCTTGGTTCAAACCTGACCGCCGCGGAAGCCCAGCTAGAATACATTTTTCGTGAAGTACCCACCGAGATTCTGGAATGGCGCAATCTCCGGCAGGGCAGACCTTCCAGTACTTCAGTGAGTTTGCCGTTTCCCGCTCTCCCTTCGTCAACCCCACTGACCGGATCTGATTATAGACTCCACTCTATGCACATGGTCTCCCCTTCATGTCCTACTATGCCGTAGAAACAACGTTAACGACAGAAACCTCCTTTACGACAGCGTCAAATTATGTGGGTACCATTACCAAGTTCTTCGATGTTGGCTTTTGTCGTTCACCGAATGGTGATACTGAGGCTAGGAGTACCCAGTGCAAAATACATCGCTCGGGCAGATGGGATTCGAAAGGCCATTTCTGGTACTTGGGGATGATCTAGGCGCACACCGAGTTGGCCTTGAGGGTGGAGAGATATGTGACGGTGCGGGGCAATTTACGAGGCACCTGTTCTGAAACCGATTTCACCTCCATGAACATCGTCGTGCCGACGCTGGATGGAAAAGTTGCAATCGCATAAAACGACTGCCGACAGGTCTTGCATTCTCCGCCCATGTTTTACTTACTGAGATCTGCCATTCGTTTCAGTAGTTATATTCATTACATATCCGTTGTGTTGTACGTTACTACATACATATATACCTATCGCTAAATAAATACTGTCAGAGATTATCCAGGGTCTACTCTACATTTACATAAAACATTCATTCATACATCCGCGTCAAGATTGACGGCTTTCCTATACCGTAGCAGGAAAACCTTGCAACATTTCATCCAAACCAGCCATATATGAATTCCAATCAGTCCAAGACCTAAGAAAATGCCGCATAAGTCCAAAAATCCAAAAATCCGACCAACAACAAATGCAACGAACCCTGTAGTAGCAGTAGTAGACGCAATCGAGGGTTGCGTCCCCATTTGTCCTTCAAACGCGAACGATATCCCAGGACCTAGCAAAAAAGGCGAAAAAAAAAGGAATTCAGAACCCAAACAACCTCCAAGCAAACTCAATCCCCGCATCGCACTCACCTGCATTCCCAAAAGCACTCGACAACGACTCCGCCATAAACCGATTCATATAACTCGACTCCGGCAAACTCGAACCTATCCTACCACGAAGATCCGGATCCACCACCCCACCCGCAAACGCCCCATGGTCAGTTTCAAACTGAAATAAACCTGTAGGGGAAAAAAGGCTAGTTTGCTCCGGAAACCACGTTCTACTGCTAGGGAATGCAAATGCCTCATGAAGCGGTAAACTTCCCAATTCGGCACTACTAGTAGGGAGAGAGAAAGTAGAATCAGCGGACGGTGTATAAGTATACTCCGTCCCGCTCGCTTGAAGGTTGTTGTTTGTGCTTGTGCTGGTGGACGCAGAAACACGTCTGGACCCCGCAATAGGACGAGGATGCACAATCCGAGTTGTCGATACCAAAGTATTGCTCTCCTCACCCTCCTCTTCTCCCTCATCACTCGACGCCGTGCTAGAATCCTCTTCCATCGTTCGAGTTTGAGAACGTTTCAACGCAGACGTCCGGTTCGTTGGTAACCCACAAATCGCGAGCAGTTCGTTGATAATATCGCTATTTCGGATTAACTTTATTTTTCAACAAAATGATGGATAACGTTTGAGGCTTACCAGAAACGACCGGCAACCTGTGAGCTGTGCGGAGAAGTAAAAAAAAACGAGTTGAGATGAAGAGAAGAACCTCTACAAGATAGGAATCCACAACCTACCTGCGCTCAATCGAACCAAGTAAAACGAGACACTTGTACACGTCCCTCAGCTCCCTATAAGTATCGGGTGTAGTCTTCATCTGATTTCCTCTCCATGTATTAAGAAACAAAATGATCTGAAAAGGAACTAATTCAGCCAGGGGTGAGGGGGCGAAAGGATCAATACAATACTAACCGCAGATGAATATATCGCATTCTATAAAATCGCTAATCAGAAAAAACAAAACATCCAAAAAGACAGGAAAAAGAAAACAAACCTACCAAAGTCGTAGGGAACAACAACATCGCCTTCCGGCTCTGAACCTCAGCAAGATGACAACACGATCTAGCAGCATTAGCACAAATGCTCAAAGACGGAAAAGTCAATACGGCCTCCTCGGTCGTAGGTGAAATAAACGGTTTGTGAATCAAAATTTGAACCCAGTAATAGGTCATATAGAGGATAGTAGATTGGTTGGACCATATCGAGTCTGATTGATTTGGATCCCATTTCACTATAGGAAGAACGACATAAGAGACAGGCCCCCCCACAAAAAAAAAGAAGAAAGGATCCCTCACAATGCTGCGGAATCCGACCAACCCAATAGTTAAGCGCAGAGTCAAGCTCAGCCACGATTTTCTCGTTCCATTCCGGTCCAGACATCCCCATTCTCGTCCACATATCCGATTTACGAACAGCATACTATATAGAAGGGGATGAGATAGAACCGTTACCATCGAAAAAGGCGGGGCACCACTCACAATCGTCCTCTGAGCAAACCCAACAATATCCAACAACTTCAAAAACTCAACCCAATAACTCATACTACACGGTTTACCCAAAGGCTGCTTAAACGCTTGATCCGGATCTTCCATCTCCCAATACTCATCATCACATTCAATAGGAAGTGGCAAATCAAAACTACAAAATGGCAAACATCAAAATCACTAAAACGGGGTTTTGCGTATCGTGTGGAAACGAAAGAGGAAGAGGACAAAAAAAAACTTACTCATCAGTATGTGTTGCTCTAGGTCTTCCCAAGAACGAACTCATCACCACATCTATAGCAATCAAAGCCCAAAACGCCCGGTTCCACAACTGGGATTGAACAGTCGGTTTATGGTTCGGTGGTGGTTTTCGGTGAATTCCAAGATCTTGGGCATAACGGACACCAAGTCCAAGGAGGATCCAACAAGTCTCTGGTGTAGATGTTCCTTGCACGAAAAAGATAGCAATCTATTTCAATACGATGTTTGAGTAACTCCCCCCCCCCCGGTAAGAAATACAACTCACACAGTAGAGTTGTAACTCATACACACACGGAGGTTTTATAAAATTAGACCGTATCAACCGGATTTGTCTAAACCATTTCCATCCAGCGCTCAAAGTACACTGAGGATCGTCCAACACCCTAGCATCGTTCGAATAACGGGATCCAGCAGCACAGACGACGAGAAGCACCGCTGCGAAATAGCGATCGTGGAGGTGTAAATGTTCTGCTACAGCCTTTTCGAAGAGACCGCGGTGGAGGATGGGGTAATAACAATTGACGTGGGCGAAGTAGAGGTTAATGAGCTCGTTCATGAGGTCTTCTTCAGGGAACACGTAGTTGGGATCTGGGTCGACAATTTCCGCTTGCCACTGTTGAAAGGGGGGGGGGGGGGGGGGGGGGGAGGGGAAATGAGATTAGAAAGATATCCGTTTGATGAAATCAATCAAACCCTACAGGATGTATATTCCAAAATTCCGCTCGTCGGTCAATGACTCGTCCAGCAAGCTGTTTCCCTGGAATGTCTCTCTCCAGATCCAAAGCGTTGATCAATAGATTGACGTTATGATGTTGACCGTAATGTCGTTCGTGGGCTTGATTGACTCTGAGCTGTTTCACAAAGTCCGCGACTAGACTGGATATGCAGGCATCGGCACATGGCTGTACGGGAGGTACCGAGGCTGCAGTATAGTAGGTGTCCGCCATGGAGGGAGGACTTGTACTTGTACCCGACGAGCCACTTTCGGCCGGAGAGTCCCCACTAGCGGTTTTGGATCGCCGAATCTCGTCTAACTCTTCCTCAAGCGTGACTATCCGGTTAGCAAGATCAACCAGGACTTGACGTAGATCTTCTGGGTCATCGGGTACGACGTAAGGTTTCGAGGTTGACAGGATTGACTTGACTATCGACTGGATGGTTTTCTGACCTCGGGGTGTCCTGGTGAAAGGCCGAATTCAGATATCTTCACATTATGAAGAACGGAGTAAGATGGAATACCCTCTTGGAGGTCCACGCTTCTAAACGACCGTTAGAACACTTCAGAGTAACGAATAACATATCCCTCAATTTACTCACCTTTTTCGCCATCGCCATAATATGCGTGCATTCTGTCCTGAAGGACAGGCAATTACTACAGGAATTTCCTGGCATTTTTGCACTATCACCTGCGACCCATTCAGTCCTGTAGTTCTTTCAACCCCAGACGAAGAACCTACATTTTACTACATAAAGCGATATACATTATAACTCTTGATTCAAAAGAACGTACGGAAATACTCACTCTTGCGTTTTCGACACTCATCACAAGCATTTTGAAGCCTCCGTTTTTTGAATGGTGTACCGTCGTCGTTATCCATGATACAGTATGGAGAGTACGAGTTTCAAGAGAGATTGAATTGAAGTGCTGCGCATTGTTGGCTGAGAGCGCTGGGGGACTCTGTCGTTTCAGAATTCACGCTCAGCGGGGTAAGTGACGTATCAGATGTGACATCTCCCGGCGACTACCGGCCAACCGTCGGAAGAGCCCGATAACCCGACGCGAGCCGTCTCTCGGGAAGACCATATACAACATTGACCTAAGGAGCTGCCCTCAATTGAATTTCTTTCGCCAGTCTAGTCGGTACTGGACCCACAACACTGCATAAGGAACCGAGAAGAAAAACAATGCTTGTTTCTATGATTCTATCGTACACCTGAATATGTTGAATATGTAAAAGAAAGGGAAATCTAAAATGCATCAATCACAACAATCGACCCTATCGGACGTTCTTGTAAAGAACAGCCCCAAGTACGAGAAAGAGAAAGAGAAAGGAGGGGGGCGGGGGGAAAGCTCATGCCTTGGGTGCCTTCTGAGGTTTAGCAGGAACAAACAACCACGCCAAGGTGATCAATATTCTAAATCCCACAGCAACTCCCAAAGTACCTCCGGTCCCAAGTTTAGCCAAAATCGCACGAGAAGTAAAGCCTCCAATGAAAAGAGCACCTGCGGCGATAAGTTTATGGTCGCGCGTGATGACTTTTTGACGGAGATTGAAGAGGCCAGGATCCGTCATAAGCTCAACCCAGACGGTGGTGAGAACAACTAAACCAAACAATCAGTCAGTCAATCTTGAAAAAAAAAGGGGGGGAATGGCGTACTTGTTGTAGTAAACTGTGTGTTCAACCTTTTGGCTTGTATACCTTGGAGACCAAGACTGGCACTCATAAAAACGATAGCCGCATAGGAGAGGCCATTCGTCCAAGCTGGATCAGCTCGGTGATCAGCTATGGATCCCGAACCGCTCTTCCATATCGTCACTGCAGCTGCCATAGTGAAAAGAGTCTGCAGGAACGTGCCGAACATCAGCCAAATCCGCTTGTGAGCCCCTATACGATCACCCAAACGACCGATAAAGGCACCAGCATTAAAGGCAACGAGTGAAGCGAGAGCTTGCTGATCAGCCTTGTGGAAAGTCTGATCTCGATTTCCGGGCGAGCCTTCGAAAAGTCTTGCAAGAGCGACAGCAAGCTATGAACCGAGAAGTATGAGATGAGATCCACCCCTATAGAACCATTGAAAACATAACCGTCCAACTCACTTGGATAAAATTCCCAGTTTGGAACCCACACCATACAAATATCGCAGAAAAACAGACCGCGTCCCTTTGAGCGAAATCAAGCGTCAATTTTTATTGAAGAAAAAAAAAAAAAAAGCAAAATGCGACGAAAACGCACATGAACCCGGTCATAAAACAATAAGCAGCAAGAGGGACTGTGCATTGTTTGGGATCGACATCCTCCTTCAAGTAGTGCACCAACAACGACAACCTCCTAGGTCTCCCCACAAAGGTATCCTCTCTCGACACCAAGCCTCCGTGCTCTTCGTCAGTACTGGGCATCTTGGGTGGGGTATTAGACAAAAATGGATGAAAAAAGGGCCGTTTGATTGTCGACGGACAAGTGCAGGGAGAGGGCGGGAGGTCTAATAGTTGGGTTTACGGACTAGAAGGGCGGTATTTATAAATGGGAAGAAGACGAAGAAAAAAGTCGCGTCGTGCCATGGCGGTTAAGAAAAAACGAAAGGAAAAATTTACCAATCCTTGGCGGCGAACCAACCGGGGCACCGCTCTATATCCGATCCGGGCCACTTCCTCGGCCACTTCGGTTTGAGGAAATCTTACACTGTACACACGCTTATTTGTTCTTCTCCACTGACTATTCGTTGCCGTACCACACCCCAAATCCTCTGCGCAAAAAATAGTGGTAGAACTCGCCAAAAGGTCACGTCGCACGACCCTTGGAACACATTTAAACGAACCATCGAACGCCGCCCATTCATGCTCTTGGCCCATTTCCTCTGCCAACTTGCCAAGTAGACTATAGTCAACATTGGCGAGCTTAAACGAGGGAGTTTAAGAGGGAATGCGAGCCACGCGATACCGTCAACGAAGCACAAGTTCATCTGTTCCCGCCGTGCGGCCGAACAAGGAATTTCGAGTGTGAAATCTGCCCGGGAGCACTAGACAGTGGCGATAAGACCAGGATGTAGCTAAAAATTACCAAGTACGAGTTCCTGATCCTGATGCGGTGAGGCACCTTAGGCAGGAGTTTGACAGGTGCCGTAACCCCCTGTTAGGGGAGGTTTTAGTCGTGTGGGAAATGGACCTAAGAGGCCCCGCTTCCGAAGTGCCTACTGACTTTCTTTCGCTTCCTCCACGCTCCCTCCCTGCGCCGATACTGCTTGGAATCGTTCTTGTAGTGTTCCCCGCAGCTCAAAAAGGTTTGTTTATGCATCCTCTACAAGCAGATGCTCATTTTCCTTTTATCTAAACTAAATTTTACAGTACGTGCATCGTGCACGGTGAAATGCTGGAGTGCAACAATCCATTTGTGCAGCTTGGCGTCCTTACCGATCGATGTCCTCTGCTCCCCTGGTCACCCGCAACCTTGTTCTCGTCTTTTTCCGAATCCTCTCACCCATGCCTTTCTGCCGCACTCGGCCCTTAACCTCAAGCTATCCAACCCTTCGATGCAATCTGCGACTCACCCGTGGCAAATGGGACGTTAATAGTCGAAACCAGTGCCGACTCTCCCGTATGTTCTCATCCACACCCGAGTGCATTCCGTCAATCCGCCATTTATGATTAATGCCGTCTCCTGTATCTAGGCCCACATGCCCATGGCTCTGCAATATTAGAGCATTTGGCACTGGTCGTCGTAACAAATGTTGCTGGCTACCGGCGCTAGATAACATGTCTTGACTGGGAAAGGTTGCATTGTGAGTATGAAGTTGGTGTTTGATTTTGCGGAGCCCCTTTCGATAGGTTCTTGTTACCCATACCAATGTCTGGACTCTGGAGATGTATCTGAGCCGTAGAGAATCGGAGTACAGGTAGGAGCGATCAAGTCGTGTAATTGTAATCTACTATATGGTATTACACTGAAAGAATTTTGGTCCTCTGTGAGCTCTTGAAACAACCGCTCTGCAATGCTACCTGCCTACCTATAAAGCGCACATTCAAATACCTTGGAGCATGGGGGTTTGATCTAAGGAGAAGTAGGCATAGAGGATGCTAATCTGTCACGTAGGTACATATGTATATTCATGTAATGAAATGATCTCAGGAACTGGCAGGACTCGGAGGATACATTATACGTACGACATATTACCTTGCACAGATTGTGGTCGTCTACATAATTACAGTGGTCCTTATTCTTTATTGGTACTCCTACTTATGAGCTGATATTAACAAGAACTATCCAAAGAACTTTTCCTCTCTGAAGGTTCAACCTATTTACGAAGATAGGTCAAGCTGTTACAGTTACCATACACGAGACGCGTCTTCACTGTTCAGGGAGTACGACAATTTTCACACCAATTCATTTTCAAGCTGTAGGTGGTCAGCTCTTGATAGGTTTATCTAGACCATAGGCCAACACTAAGTCTTGAATATTTAAGCGGGAGAGCACATAGAACACCGACAATATGCAGTTTATGTTCCTGAAATCTCCTAAAATGACCGGCTATTCAGTAGCCGGTGTCCTGGCCTAGTACATATTGCGGTTTCAACCAGTACACTGAAGACGGCGGCTTGGTAGGAAAAGAGAAGAAGGGCTTTTGATAGCCAGATTAATTTCACCATTCTATAACAATGGATACAACTTGCATTTCCGTAGTTAAGTCCGTGTCTTATTTGTCTACTTCATCAAGCCAGCCCTGCCCACCCCGAACAAAAGCAACCATGGCAGGCTGTCTGAGATGTACATGCACGCCTAAAACCCGCACATACTCGTTCTTCACCCGGCCACACGAGACTGGCCACACCGACACCGAACAGGTGCAGGTCTCCTCCCCTGCGCAAGAGCGGATTTGTTGGCTTGTAAATGTGCGGTCTGCATAAGCATTTCGGAGGGGTCGGAGGGCAGATTTTACTCACAGACAACCTTGTTTCCTTGCGTCAGATTCGTAGCTGCACCTGCTCCGTCGAAAAGTGTGCCGGCGCTGATACATACATGAATTGTCAGGCGGGCTAATTTGGTGTGTATGCATGTACGGGCTTTGCGTATTGCTACAGTTTGGGATTCGGAAGGTTGTGTCATGTGTTGACCGTGTATTGGGTGACTGCTAATGAAGATCAGACGATGACGATTGTGGGAAAGGTAGAAACGTGCACCCCGATACCCAATGGGACCTGTACCTAACCCTTCATGCTGTACGGGCATACTCTAGAGCCAGTCACCATACTTCGTAGCCTGAATGGTATATCCTAGAAGAAAGGTGGTAGAGCTGGTCAGGTAATCCTCGCATTTTCATTTTTGGTATTTACCGGCTGGTAGCATTCATTGGACAATTTTCGAGCCTAAGCGAAGCACAACGAGAATATGTGGGAGAAATGGCGAAGAACAGAGGTTGAGGTATTAGGACTCGAGCAGAGGGTGGTGCAGGTAGTGGTAGGTGAGCAAGCAAAAAAAAGCGCACCATTGTTGCACCGAGAACCATTCCACTGTTATGCACCTGTGTGACAGAGCAACGTGAGACAGAGACAGCATCGAGTAAGCAAGCTTGAAAATATGTGGCCAGATACTAGAGTGTAGATGAGAGGATATGGGAGAGCAAAGCGTAGGGGACGGGAGGGGAGCAAGGGACGCGAACGGAGGAAGCAAAAGAAAGTCGGTAGCACTTCGGAAGCGGGGCCTCTTAGGTCCATTTCCCACACGACTAAAACCCCCCCTAACAGGGGGTTACGGCACCTGTCAAACTCCTGCCTAAGGTGCGGTGAGGTCTTCGAACTCCATCGACTTATCAATCAAAGAACAGCTGGATTTGGAGAAATACTACGTAAAGGAAAGCCAGTAGTCCACTGTGAACCAGCACCACCACTCTGAGCGGGAGAATGCCTAATAATAATCAGGAACATCCATCGAATCCGACCTCCGATTCTCCGCACCAACACCAACACCCCTACCAGCAAACACCCCCCACAACAAGCACCTATTCGCACCTCCATACCTATTAACATCTGCCTGTATAATCACGTCACGACCGGTATAGAACAGAGGATTACACGGAAGCGTCAACAAGGAGCTGCAAAAAAACAATATTGCCCTCCGTTCCCCGTGCACTGGTACGTGCAGTGTCCGAAAACCCATGCGCGCCCACAAGTTCGGCGTAGAGGTTGTGAAGGATGTTAGCCCTAAGTGAAACCAAACATTCAACTCACGAATTCAAGTCAGCACATGATTTCACAATAACCGTACGTCATCTCGTGGATAGGGATATCGTTCTCAAGCGCGCCGTCGCGATTCGGCTATAGACCACATCAAAAAAAAAAAAAACAAAAGAAGAAGCGGAGATCCGTCGCGCGAAAGTCGAAACTCACCTTCGTCTCATCCCATATGAAAACATCCTACACTGTCCCGATCGGCCACTATTCAAATTCAGCATACTACACGACAGGGGGAGAAAAGGGGAACTGGAAACTCACTCACTGGCAGGAGGCCCGAGAGTAGCAAAATTCACATCATCCACGGTCCACCCCACTTCCATCCTGCACACTCAACAACCACACGATCTACTAAATCTACACACCGGCTAACCTAGAACTATTCGTTACCGTGCCAAAATCCAAATACCCGGGCCTTCTACAAGGAATAGTCCGACTCCGAGTCGTAGAAGCCTAACTGGCCACTGGGATTTCACGGATCCTTCACATATCTATTACCAACATCGAACGTCGGCCGTTCAAACGTGCATACTCTTGGCCCATTGCTTCTGTCAACTTGCCAAGTATCGGATGCTCGACTATAGTCATTTGGCGAAACTTGAATGAGCCTTGAGGGATTGTGGGGAAGATTTCTAAGGCGTAAGCCACGCGATACCGTCAACGAAGCACAAGTTCAGCTGTTTCCGCGCGCCATGCGGCCGACCAAGGAGTTGGTGGGGGGGGGGAGGGGGCATGAAATTGAAAGCTGCCCGGGAGCACTAAAATAGTGGCGATAAGACACTCGGACAAAGATGTAGCCAAAATTTTTAACCAAGGATCTTGATGCGGTGAGACCACCAACCAACTTTCAATCAAAAGGTGATGATCCATACTGTATATGCATTGAATTATCCACTAATTTCATACACTCTTATCAACACTACCCCAGCAATACTTTTCAAGCAAAATCCTTCCACCCCCAATACAACGTAATAGTATGATTGCCTGCACGTATCGTATCCGGATACGCCCTCAAATTCCTCTGATGCCCCGGCTCTCCCACCGTCAAATTCGTCAAATTCCTCGTCACACTAAACGCAATAACCCACGCCTTGCAAGGAATAAGCCGTTGATTAATCAGCCCATTATTCACCTTCGTACAATCTGCCTGAGCAGCAGCAGCAAACGCAGCAGCTCCACCAGCTCTTGAAGTCTCACACTTCAACTCGAGCATGTTCGTAAAAAGCGTGGGGTTCCTGGTAGTGAATAGAATATCCGATCGTTGGTTGTTGCCTTGATAGACGGCGTCTTCGCGAGAGATGGTGATGCCGGGAAAGGCTTTTTTGAATGCGATAGCGAGTTCGACTTGGACCCATCCTTCCCATCCGCCGATGAAACCGTAGGCCTCTGAGATCTTGTCCCCGTTGGCATTACCCCACCGGACGATTTCGTTCATAATTCCATTCCTGGTGTCTCCCATATTCACTGAGTGCTCTGTGTGTCCTTGGTTAGACCTAACGACGGTGAGCGGAAAGATCATAAGTCGTGCTTACCTTGGGGGGGGGGTCGTTGAGGCTGTCTTTGGTTTTACTTTTTGACTCTGCGAGCAGAATACTGGAGATCTCAGTTGACGAACCCCCCCACCTTTTATACTTCCAGTCGAACCCCAGATGAATGAAGTAATGAAGTCCAAGACCGAGGTGTCAGTCAGACTTCAGTTGTCCACCTTCAAGGCTTCAAGTCTTCACTGGCAGACAGATCGAATGGGGCGCCAGACTCAGTAGTCTTGTGAGCTTCGAATTCCACATAGTAAGTTTCTCTACAAGCACAAGACTGAGACTGATACTCGGTCGGTCTTTGACTCTGCGACAGCGATGTGAGTTTGACGAACTTCCAGTCCAACCCCCAGAAATTGAAGTAATGAAGTCCAGTCCACGGGCCAGACCTAGGCCGATCGTACTGCAGTAGCCCTGTTCGCCAGTGTTCATATGGAAGACCGGGGTGTCAGTCAGACTTCAGTACTTCAGTACCAGTTGTCGACCTTCAAGTCTTCGCTTGCAGACAGATCGAATGGGGTACCAGACTAAATGTCTTGTGAGCTTCCAGGCTACACAGCAGTCTTCTCCACAGCACAAGTCACAAGTCTAATACACCGGTCGTTCTTCCTAATCGAGACAAAGCTAATCGGCACCTGCGGATATGTAATTGTTCATGCCTTCAGTTGCTGATGAATGGGGGACAGTATTACGGCCACGACCACAACCACGACTCGAGGGAGACGAGACGAGTCTTGAGATCTCCAGCCTCGGAGAGCTAAAATATTTCCCTAACGAAGCTTGTTGATCGACCAGAGAATGATACGATGGCGCGCGCTGAGGATGACGGTCCAAAGAAAAAGTGAATGTCTCCTTGAGTCACAAGGGTCGCGGTATGTCACGGTCGGTCACAATGCAACGGCTGTTTGACTTGGAGATGGGTCGGATGGAATTCAGCTATCCAGTTTTCGGAGTTGTCAGATGAGGGAGAGGATACTTGGATGTGTGAAAAAAAAATCAAAACTGATAGGATTCCTATCCCATCAAATCAAATAATATGTTCTTATCAATAAAAGAAACCCAGTAGTCCACTGTTGAACCAGCACCACCACTCTGAGCAGGGAGCTTGCCTAACAATCATCAGGAACATCCATCGAATCCCTCCGATTCTTCGCACCAACACCAACACCCCTACTAGCAAACACCTTCCACAACAAGCACCTATTCGCACCTCCATACCTATTAGCATCCGCTTGTATAATCGCATCACGACCGGTATAGAACAGAGGATTACACGGCTGAAGCGGAAGCGCGTCAACAAGGAGCTGCAAAAAAACAATATTGCCCTCCGTTCCCTGTGCACTGGTACGTGCCGTATCCGAAAACCCATGCGCGCCCACAAGTTCGGCGTAGAGGTTGTGAAGGATGTTAGCCCTAAGTGAAAACAAGACATTCAATCTTAAACGGGATATAGGAAAAGGAATCACTGTAGAGGCTTACCAGACTTCTCCAACATCTATAACAATTTACGAATTCAAGTCAGCACATGATTTCACAATATTCGAATAACGTACCATGTACATCATTCATATTAGCAATATCAGAATACCGGTATCCATTGGTAGTCATAGAAGTGGAATAGGGCTTGGTACGAATACCCGCGGGATTGTTCGTAACATACGCTCCGAGAACGAAGTCTGTGATTTCAGGACTGTCCGAGTGGGCAAACCAACTATTTTCATCGAAGAGCGCAATCAACCAGTCAGCCAGACAACGAAAAAAAAAAGAAAAAGAGTCAAACGCACTCAGCAACAGCATCGGACCACCCTTCTCCCATACCAACAGCTTCAAATATCTGTAAGCAACTGCCAGTACCCCCACCCGTCATCCGGTTGGTCAGACCGTGCGTCATCTCGTGGATAGGAATATCGTTCTCAAGCGCGCCGTCGCGATTCGGCTATAGACCACATCAAAAAAAAAAAAAAGAGAAGAAGCGGAGATCCGTGAACTGTATAAACTAGCCGGAACAGCGGCGCGAAAGTCGAATCTCACATTCGTCTCATCCCATATGAACATCCTACACTGTCCCGATTGGCCACTATTCAAGTTCAGCATATATGGTGACAGGGGAAGAAAAAAGGAAACTAGAAACTCACTCAGGAGGAGTAGCAAAATTCGCATTATCCACCCCACTTCCATCCTGTACACTCAACAACACACGATCACCCCCAACACCCCCCTTCCCAAAATTATCATTCTGGAAATTAAACGCACTCTCCGTAAACCCATACTCATAAAGCGTATCATGCCAACTATTCATCAAATAAAACGCATTCGTTCGGGCGACATCCACATTTGGACCATCAGATGGTGAGAGCTCGGGATCGAAGGTGTATGCGAATGTGAGTGGTGGTGCGTCGATCTCGCTGGATTGAACGGTGGTGTTGGTTTCTGGACCTTTGTAGACGAGAACGTTGTTACCACTGTCCCCCCCAGTTGAGATGAATGATGAATGTGATATGATGAAGACTGACGACTTACGCAGTCGCGTTGTTATCATGCCATCCTTTCGGGGACGCAGATGCGAGTTGGGGGTCGATGAGAGTCTCAAATCCCTCAGTAAGATCTTGCTTCCACACAGGAATGACTTTGTACTATCGAAAATAATCAATCATAAGAGGGAGGGAAGAGCCAAAAAAACAACTCACAGATGCATCCGCAACAAAATCAGTAACAGACAACAACCCTCCAGAATGCGCGTCAACATACGCCTCATACCACGTGTGGGCATCACGGTTTTGCACTTGGAAAATATGTACGAGGGCAACACTCCCATCATCACGGGCGAGATACCCAAGTGAAGGCGGAACCTCATTCAACATCTTGCCCTGCAGCGTCGTTTCCACCGAGGTTACGACACTACTCACATCTACAGAAGGCTTGGAATCGGCAATGTTACCTGTCACATCAGCCGGCGATTTCAGAAAAAGAGTATAAACGAATACGAAAAAGCCCAGAGCTTACTCGTATCAACAAAAGATTGACCAAAAGCAACGACCTTATTATCTTTAAAAGCAACATTCGCAACCGCATTCACAAACGGAATACCATCCTGGGGTAGAATGTGAGTATGTTAAAAAGTCCTGAGAGGAAGGTCGAAAATACTCACATGCATCTGCCTAGCATACCCAAAAGTCCCCCCTTGAGCACTCGTACTAAACCCCGACTTGAACCCCACCTTCTCGATATCAAGACCAAGCTTCGAAGAAACGAACGAAACAGTCTTGTTTTCAATCCCCATTTCAACAAACGACGACGGAACGTCCATTCCCTCCCCATAGATCTAGTCAAAAAAAGAGGAAGTTTCATCAATCTCCTCCTCCGGAAAAACAACAAGAAGAAAAAAAAGGGTGGCAGTTGTACAGACCGTATACACAGATTCTGGATGGTAAACCTTGATTTTCACCCTCCCATCCCCAACACTGCGCACATGTCCATGATAACTCGTCGACTCGCGTCCGTGTCCGGAATCCGTGGAATACATGGGCGTGGCGGCAACCATGCCCATGGTGTAGGACCCGGACGCGTACAAAACCGCGATGAAGACAGAGGTGAAGAGGTTATTGAACTTCGCGACCATTACCATCTGTTAATTTTCTGGGTCGATTCTTGGTAGTGAAAACGACAACGATAACGATGGTGGGGGATCCCTATCATACCGCCATTCCGACCCATCTCTTTTTATTCCCTCCTTCCAATACTTCCTATGTTATCGTTATTACCCAGGGTGGCAGTGGGGGGCCGCATGGGTTCTTCAAGGGTAATACACTGGACCCATCCTCGTGGAAAGACTCGGCTTGAGGCCTTGAGGCCTTACTCGAAAAATGAATGTGATACGCGTACGGCGCCCTTGGTTCAAGCGGGAAGGGAAAAAATGACCCCTCGTGGACCTATTTGGTAAACGAGCGCCGTTGAATATGAATTTCCCCCAAGACTCCGAGTCACAAGTCGTTGGCTTTCTAATATCTCTATCTCTATCAATCCGCAGCAACTCGAAGTGTGGGCGGGGAAAGAGCAAAGAGAAAGATCACAGATCCGCAGTTACTCGTAACTTGAAGTGTGGGTGCCTCAAACCCGAAACCCCCGTTTCGTCGTGTCTCTGGGGGAAAGAGCACAGAGAAAGGATCGCAAATTGAAATCCGCAGTTTCAGTGTGTGTTGGTGCTGCGCAGTCGACCCGTTGCTTCGAAGAATATAGTCGTGCTCATGGTACGAGTACAATAGGTTCGAAGATTTCTTTGTGATGTTGCGCCTAGAGTGTTCGGCTAGAGACTACTATCTGATTGTGAGTTTTGTTCTGAGTAAGTATATGTCTTCAAGCCGTCCCTTGAAGGAAAGATACTGACTAACCACAGTGGGGGAGTCACGGTTACCATGATCCATGAACCGTTGAGCGTCCAGCGACTCGCGATAAACGTGGGTAGCGAAGAACTCTGTTTCAACGTTGGTACTTTGGTTTTTTTCAACTTGTTGGTGTTGGTCGATCCTAGGAAACACTAGATCCAGAAATCACGAATAAGAGATCATTGAATTCAAATGATGATTTACCACCGTGAAAAAACGAAAACGCGTGGGCCCCGTATTTCTATGGGGGAGGGAGCGAGCAAGCTACCGCTGCTGGTAGTGAATTAGTGAGCTGTCGGACGGGTAACCACAACTAAGTAGCATGATAGATATTCCGTGTATCCCAAGAAGATTCTGAAGAAGAAAATCAGAGGACCAGTGCGAATTTTGGACGTCTTGGAAGTTGGTGGCAGTCTCAGAAGTCCATGGCCCTATCACATGCCTTATCAGGGACCATATCAACACAACCAAACACACGGA
Organism: Marasmius oreades; assembly: GCF_018924745.1. NCBI lineage: Eukaryota > Fungi > Basidiomycota > Agaricomycetes > Agaricales > Marasmiaceae > Marasmius > Marasmius oreades. The sequence goes on from NC_057332.1 coordinate 2,400,087, forward strand.
TATGCATAAAACCCCGCTCCGTCCCCTCTTTTTTTTTTCTTCACTCATTTCAGGACTCGCATTATTGTCCCCCTACGATTCTACACGAACCATATCATAGGAGCCTACTGCTTGTTCCAAGAGTACGAGTTACTGCGCCTCAGCTGGAGCTCATTCCAGCATTTGTTGCGGTTTGAAAAAGACGTGGAATGGTTGTTCCTTACCAGAGGTGCTACATTTTTTTTTTACTCCGAGTCTTAAGTTACAGTAGTATCATTCTCAATAATCGCTTTTTTTTTGGCGTCTTCATCTTTTACGTGCATGCATCTACGGATCGTTCTACAGTAGTGAGAGAATAGCAGGAAGTATACGCGTACGATCCGCGTTGAAGCAGCTGCACAAGCACCAGGAGGAAATTAGCATCAGCACATGTACACCGCTCGTACCACCCGACTTCCTCACCCACTCGTTATCTACCCATTGGAACCTTGATGCTGACGTGTAGAGCACCTCAAGATGTATTATTACCCACTCCGGAAGCTGCTATTTTGCAAACCTCGTTCTGGTCAATGCTTACCGCTCCCTTTCTCCTGTGAAGCCTTTGAAGGGTCGGGTATTTTTGCTATAGCGATACAGAGGTCGGAGAACTGATCTATGTAATATGAAATTCGTGTATTGAAAGTTCTGCTATTCAAGGTTATAGATCGGTACGACGACTCTGAGTGTCAATCCGTTTTGAAGCACAACTTCAATCAGACCCACATCCACTAGCAAAGGCAGCACGGCGAGTAGCAGGTCGCAACCGCAAGTGGCATAAATCCCCCCTGCACCACCTTATGCACGACTATCACCTTCAGCCAACTCTCATGGAACGACGACAAGCTGTTCGCTTCCAACCCCACTGGGTGCCAGAGGTCAAGACCACAGTCTATGGGAAGGCGGAATTTGCGACGAAAGCACATGAGGAGGACAGGGCTAGATGGAAGGTATACACAGACGGATCAGGGATCGACGGAGGGGTGGGAGCAGCAGCAGTGATTACCTATGATGGGGTGATCAAAGACGAAGTCAGACTGTACGTAGGGCCAGAGGAACACCATGAGGTATATGAGGTGGAGGTGGTTGGCCTAGCACTGGGGATAATCTTGATGAAGAAACACCGGGTTAACAGCAGGACATCGATCTGGGTCGACAACCAAGCGGCAATCTTGGCAATAGGAAATGCAAAAGCAGGATCATCACATTACCTCCTTGACATCATCCACTCCCTAATCCACATGCACCGCAACCGAGCACCACGCTGCGAAATCTTGATCAGATGGATTCCAGGTCACACGGGTATCCAGGGAAATGAGAAAGCGGACAAAGCAGCGAAAGCGGCAGCACAGCTGGACGTTTCTGACCCATCGGAGTACCCCCTCCCCCACGCTATGACGAAAATATTACCCCGCAACCGGGCATCGATTGTCAAGACATACAGGAAGCAACTACAGGGCAGTCATGATAGCATGTTCGAGAAATCGCCCTGCCATGGACGATTCACAAGGCTATGGCCTGGAGGTGCAACACAAAGCTCCAACATGTTCAGAAGGCTCGCCACAGATCTACCAAAAAAGCACACCAGCGTACTAACACAACTACTTACGGGCCACATTGGACTCAACCACTACCTGCACCGCTTCAACATCGCCGAGTCCCCCACATGCCCCTGTTGCAAGGAGTCAGAAGAGACAGTAGTGCACTTCCTACTACGCTGCCCAGCGCACACCAGAGAAAGGAACCGGCTACGGACCAGACTGAGGAACATGAACGCCGATATGAAACAGATGCTCACTACGAGAAGTGGAGTCAGAGAGACCTTAAGGTATGTGGAGGAGACAGGAAGGTTACAATCGGTATTCGGCACCATACCAGAGCTACCACCAGACACAGAAGACAAGGAATAAGGTGAACAGGAGAAAGGCAGGAACAGAGAAGGGTGGACTGGACTGGACAGATGCAGGAGAGCGGACACGACAAGACAACTCCACCTTGCTAAGGCGATAAGCCGAGGCTCCAACGCCCACACGCGTTGACAGATTCACCTCTGGTGAACACAACACATGACAAGTCGGAATAGATGACAGGACGGACAACGAAGTATATAGTACAGTACACGCTACATATGTAAATACATTAGGCGTATAAACGAGATACAAAAAAAAAAAAAAAAAAAAAAAAAAAGCACAACTTCACATACCGTCCAAAAGCAGCGCTTGCTGTCGTTGTCAACAATCGAAGGCTGAAAAACGTCTAGTTAGAGTCTTCGGAATCATCGACCCGACACATCAGACGAAAGGTTTACAAAACACTGGCATTGACTATTGGTACATTTCAACAACCATCATACATTGACAACAAGAAAAGAATCGACACCCAAAAACTACGAATCCTCCCCATCTACCTTGGCCTTCTTTACCGGTTGCAAGGTAGGAGGTGCATCCTGCCCTCTAACCCCCACATCTGGACCACCATCTGGTTCAACAGCACGTTTCCTCTTTTCACCAACCGCAGAATTATCTTCTGCCGTTACCTCTGAGCCGTCACCAGTCTTCCGACCACTCGCATCGGCACCGCCCTTCCGCCCTCCTCCTCCTCCTCTTCCACCCCTCCCACCGCCCCTCCCACCCCTTCCACCTCTCCCACCTCTCGAACCACCCCGTCCACCCCGTCCCCCCTGATTCCCACCCCTTCCTTTCCCTTTCGAATCCCCAGACGACTCCTCAGCTTGTCTCAACGCAAACCTAGCACCCGACTGTGCTCGTTTGATCATGAACGACTTCTCATCTTCCTCCGATATAGACGACCAAGTAATCGTTTTCCCGTTGATCGTTTTCACAGCTCCCTTTACTTTTTCAACGTCTTCTTCCGATAGGACAGCATGGAAGCCGACTAGACCGTGGTTGTCTCCGCGGTTGTATTCGATATAGGGTGTTTTGTTGTTGAATAGTTCGCGTATGGGGGTCTAAGGAAATGAAAGCCAGTTAGTTATTTACGTGGGGATCTCCAAGGGAGGGAGGGGGGGGGGTTGAAACGCCGCACCTTGATATCATTCCACGAAAAGTTCTCTTCAACACCTTCAAACTTCAACGTCGAACCCTTCACAAACGGTATCTCTTCCTCCTTAACAGTCCCATTCCCGTGGTTATCTTTCGTTATCAAGAGCTTTTTCCCGAAATATTCCATATACACGTCTAGTTTTTTACCATCTTTAGTCATGGCTGCGGCATCGTCGGGGAGGAGTCCTCCATCTTTTTGAGGGATGGTGAAGGCGTTGAAACCTTTACGAGTGGTGAAGTTGTCACGTCTTCTGTCGGCGGCTTTTCCTGTGAGACCTTTTTCTTTGATTTTCATTTCGCAATAGGCTTCCCTGGAGGAGGAGGTGTTAATAATGGGGATTAAGTGATAAGGGGGGAACAAGATGAAAAGGGAACAAAGCGAACGAACTTGGACATAATGAGCAACTCTTTCCCGTCAAAAGCAGGTTTGGGATCTGCATTCAAGAATGTTTCGACGCCATTTGGTTCGGTGAATTCGACAAAGACCGAATGCTGATTTTTTGTTAGAACAGAAGGATAATCAAGCGAAAGTGAGAGAAACAAGGTTACTTTGAATTTTTTATCCTCATCTCTCCTCATTCGTACTTCATTCGTGCTTGCATAGCTCTGGAAGAAATCTTCCAACCGTCCTTGCAAAGTTTCATCTTCGTCTGGGAAACCTTTCTAAGAAGAACCGAAAACAGAAAACAGAAAGATCAGAGAAAAGGAACGAACACGTAGAATGAGTTTTTTTTTAAAAAAAAGGCTCACTGCGTACACACTCCTCGCAAACTGACCCTTCGGCTCCTTCACCTCGTTCTTTCTCCGTATTTTTCCCCCACCCTCATCGACCTCGAGGTACTCGCTGCTTCGTAACGCCTCAACGACCCAGTCTACGCCGTACGTTGAGTATGGACGCATGCGCTTGAAACCCGCAATAGTATCGATAGGTACCCAGTGTTCTGGATCTTTCGAATGTAACGACCACATAAACCTTATTGAAAAAAAAAGACTTTGAGCGAATCCATTTGGGGCAGTTCTTTTTTTTCACGTACTTGTCGTAGGGAAGGTTGGAATCGGCGAAATAGAATTCGACTGTCGTAGCATTTTATCAGTATACCAAAAAAAAAAAAAAAAAAAGAATAACGGAAAACGGAAAAGAGAAAGAAAATCGACAGTACCCTGGCTAACGACTCTCTTCCGCTTATTCTTCTCCTCGTCATCGCCCATTTCAACGTCGCCCTCGCCCTCGCCCTCGCCCTTGACTCCGTTCGTCGATGTAGACGACGTTGACGTTACGGCCTCTTCGACACCAGTTGTTCCAATTTGTGGAGGCTCGACCGTTTCTGAGACCGTAGTCGTTATTTCCGACATTTTTTTTATAGATACCAAAGAGATAGAGATAGAGACAAGATAGAGAAGGAGAGGAAGGAAAAGGAGTTGGCCGTGGGTTTTTACGAAAGTTTGACCCTGGGCTTCCACAAGCTTCCACGCTCTTTCAGTCCGAGTGTCGTTCTGACTCCAGCTGGAGGTACAGGCACCGTGACCGTGTTCTACAGGCATTTCACTCTAATTCAACTACATATCACCGTTAGCATTTGTTTGTTTGTTTTTTAGTTCCAAGGCCATGGGAGAGACACTGAAGAGATACGCGAACCGAAGCTCGCTTCAATTACAATTTACGGGCCTTATGTTTCGTTCGCTCTCAACAACCCCCCCCCCTCGTCATCGTCATCGTCGACTATCTTGCGTGGATCATCATGTACCCAGTGATCAGTATCTACACTCAATTCAAACCCGTGTGCGTGCTTGAACGTTCAACGTAAGTTATACCTGAATCGAATCCTTCGGGAATGGGTTGACACGAACAACGGACAAAGACCGAATACCAAAGACGATATCGAAGACTCGACCCTAGAGTACGTTAGTGCATGATGCATGATGCATGGATGTCTAAAAAACCCATCACTCAATTGGGTACATAGAGCTTGCCAAAAAAAAAAAAAAAAACCAAAAAAAGCAACCCGTCGTTTCTGTCAAAACCCGTAAAAAAGAATAACTTAACGTTACAAAGATAGAAGGTATCCAAAAAAAAAAAAACTATCAAAAAAAAACGAACAGACGTCGAACGTAAAGAAGCCATAAAACAACATAACCACCCCCCCCCCCCCTCCCCCTTCCTCCTATAGCCAAGTTCACGAAACAACACACCCACAACACGCAACTGACCCTCCTCCACCTCGGCCCCCACCCCCACCCCCATCAGCACCACCTCCACCACCCATAGAATTCGGAACATCCACACCCGCACGTGCACCCTCACCACCAGTACCCATCGTAGCGGCAGCGGCGGCGGCAGTAGCAGTGGTGGTGGTAGTGGTGGTGGTATTGGTAGACCCCCACCTCCCAATCCTCATCGACTTGCGCTTCTTTTTAATCTCATCATCAGGAGTAGGTGCGCCTGGACCAAATGGTCGTACGGAGAGATGGACTATAGTTGGTGGTGGGGGAGGTTCTTGTGTTTGGGTAGCGGTAGTGGTAGTAGTTTGGGGTTGGGGTTGCGGTGGTTGTACATGTGTGTGTATCGGGAATGACAGACCTGTGGAACAAGGGGGTTATTTTATTTTACGTTCCGTTCCGTGTGTGTCAATAAGAACAGTTTCAACAAGCTCACCTTTCAACGTATCCTCATCCTGTAATATCTTCCCCAAATACAATAACCGGAGATGCCACGGTGTAGGCGGTCTTTCGTCTTGCCAGTCTACACATCACAGAAGAAAAGGTAAAAACACAAAAGAAAGTACGCAAAAAAAAAAAAACCACTCACCCAAAGGCCACGCATTCCAAACAAGCTCTTTCACTCTACCCACCGTCATATCAGGTTCAAACTGCATCACTCTTCTCTTTCCTGATATCAACAAGAAACATAACGATACTTGGGGTGTTGGGGGTGGGGGTATAGGCGTTGAGGGATGTTGGTGTTGGTGTTGGAGTTGTTGAGTCGTAGTCGGGGTCGTGGTCGGATGACGGTGACTGTCCATTTCTACGGAAGGCTCCATCGCAGTCAAATCAACTCGGGTATACGACGTCCTCACACTCGCAGAGGTGGAAGCGCTATAATCCTGCGGTATGTTCGTGTTCGTGTTCGTGTTCCCCCCGACGGAATGCGGACGCGGTGGATGGGGCTCGTTCCCGTTCGTGGGTGTGGGTGTGGGGGTGTAGACGTCGACGTGTCGTCCGATGGTGTCTCGAGGGTAGGTTTTATCGAGGGTATTAGATGGCGGTAAATGGTGGAGAAAAAGAATGTCGGATGAGGAAGGAGGGCTGTGTCGGTGGGAATTATCAAGGCTTCTGCCAGTCATCAAAGGGGCTTCTTTAATGTTTTTTTGCAAACGAATAAAAAAGTGTTACTCCAAGCTGAGAAGGGTTTTATAAATAAGCCAATGATGTCGTCACATGGCCCTTTTGGAATCCAAGTCTAGGCAAAGATGATGCTATTCTAGGCTAAGCTATGTGCGCTTACTTACTTACTTATGTTAACATCTATCCGTATCAGCCTGAGTGTGACCCTCCGAGTCTGTGCATTGACCACTCCACACACAATCCCTCCACGCAGCGTACAACAGCACCACAAAATTCTGTCCTTCAGGACTCCCAGACGTAAACGGCACCGTATCCCCCCAATCCAACGGGTTCACAGCCGGTGTCACAATCCCTGCTTCGGTCACATGTGGTTTTCCCTCGTCATCCCGACCCCCGAGCGTCTTCCGAATTCCATCGGCCCAACGGATGTATCGACTGCTTTTTCCACCAAACACACGAGGTTGAAGAACCGCCATCCGATACACGACAGCTCCCAATAACGAAGTGCCCGATATCTCTCCGTACCCATGTCCGTCATCGTCCGTGTCGTTCAGGTAATTCCGTAACAGCCCTCCATCCATCGGAGACTCCATCGCACCATCCACAATCTCTTTTATCCATGAACTAACCTGGCCAACTGTATCTTCCCTCCAATCCTCAGACGAAACAACCTGGTGTGGTGCTTTGACAACAGTAGCAAGCACCCGTGTCATTCCAGCTGCAGCCCAAGCGTTCCCTGTTGACCATAACCCAGGATCTGGATGCGTAGGTCCCACAATATGTTCCCAAACATTCCTCTTCCGATCGCGAAGCACCTCTCGATAAAGCCCACACTGTCTAACCGCTTCTTGCAGTAGCCCAAAATCAGAATGAACAACACCGTAATACGCGATAAACGGTGGTGCCATGTACACAAAGTCCGCCCTAAATTAAATCCACCCACCACACGTCAGCTCGATCGGGGAGTTGAGGGGCAGGGGTGCTCACCAAAGCTCAGGAGCCTCAACACGATGCGATATCGCCCCATTCTCCCACCTCGGCGCTCCCTCCACCAAATACTCCACCTCCCTCCTCGCAGCATCCGCATACTCCAACCCCAACATCACAGCACTCACACCTAAACTCGCAGGATCCCCCACCGCTCCATCTCCATCCGCCAACCCATTAGGTGGATCCCCAATCACGATTTTTTGGGATGCGTATTCCAACCCAGGCACGCCGCCTCCGGAGGCTAGGGATTCCGGACCCGGACCCGGGGGGAAGGGGTTACATCCGAATACGGAGAGCGATCGGTTGTATAGTTCGAGGAGGGCTTCGGATGCTGTTCCGTATTCCCATGAGTGAGAGGGGAGAATGGAGGCTTGGGAGGATACTTTTTGGATGTTGAATCCGGGGTTGAAGGGGAATATCGTATCGGGCTCGGGAGTGTGGGCGTTCACGAGCACGAACACGAAGAAGACGCTAGCGCTGGCAGCGAGGAAATTTGCAATTGATAGGTACATGGGTAGGGAGGGGGTGGGTTTTCTCTAACTTCTGGCAGTGGTGACCTTTTTTTTAAGCATGCGGTAGAATAAGTCATGAGGCCTTAATGGACTGGGAGTGGGGGGGAGCACCCGGTGGAACCAATCTGCCCTGAAGGCTGACAGGGAAAAAACGATTTTAGAAAAATTCGCGGGAAGCCTTCTACTTCTTGGCGGCGGATACTGTTGCTTCGACATTTGACCGACGTTGAAGGTACCTGCGAGTGAGCGTGACATTTCTTCTTCCTTCTTCCTTCTTCGTTGCTGATTAGAATACTAGCACCTCTTTCGCCACATCCGCGGTCGTTGGTAGTCGGACCTAGATATCGTGTATTGTACCTATAATTAAAAATATTTCAATTGTCGCTCCAACAATCCACCTGGCTATATGGAATCAGAAAATCAAAATGTGGGGTGAGGAGACACTCCCCCCGTGCCCGTGTTCCTGAAAATAACGATAGATAAAACAATCGCGGGAAGCGGGCCCCATCCTGGATCGAGGTCCACTGTGCAACATTCAATTCCCCTTTGCGTTTCTTCTTCTTGCCACCCCGTGTCCTCCAGTGCCCTGGAAAAAAAGTACAATACTTGACGGGTGTTTAGAAATTCAGACCAGGCTTGACTCCGAAGTTCCGACTGCATGCTCCATTTCCACTTATTCGCGTTTCTCATACGGGGTCGATTTTCGCGTGGGATCATGGTCATGTTGATGACGATGATGATGATGGCATTTCCGTCCCCCCCCCCCCCAGTAGTAAATCATTGATACGAAGCTACATATCCCGCTTTTCCACCATTCAAGTTCAAACTTAATTCCTTAATCCGCTATTCCGCCCCCGAGATTCAACGGTAGTAACGGTTTTCAGTTAGCCTATGCTTCACTGTCCTCTCGACTTCCAACCCTTAACAAAGTACTGAATCAATATCTTTTTCGTCAGGATCGAATGAGAACCACACAGCTTGGAAGTGTGGTACTCGTAGCTACGGTTATGGACTCTGATAGGTGTATGCCTAAACCGACGGAACCTCCACTTCAACTAGTATCGATGAAGGATTCGAGTAACTGCCATAAGGATAAGGATAGAAAATCCTCGATAAAAATTCCGAGAAGTCCGGCCGGACCGTTGGTCCAGTACTGTAGCCAAAACTGTTCCTGCTTCACCATCGTGTCGTCCTCGAATCCATCCATGTACAACTGTGACTTACTCTCTTTGATATCCCTCCCGGTCTCACCAAAAAGTCAGCCATTCATCCAAAGTCCGGTGAAATTCACTGCGAATCCGATAATTTCAGATTACTCACGAGAACCGTCACCCGTAAGGCTAGTGAAAAAGGCGCCCTCAGAACTGGTTACTGCACTTCTTCAATCGTAGAGTATGGCTGAGAAAATGGGATGTTGCTTAACCGAACTCCGAATTCGAACTCTCAAGCTCTCAAGCTTCAAGCCGCAGACTTTTTTTTTTTTTCGAGAGTTCGGTTTCGGTTTCTTGGTTGGATGAGATGCAAGGCCTTCGGCCTTTTTTATGGAAATTTAGACGACGACGTTCACGTTCACCCCCTCCCCCCGGTCGGCCAGACTGATGATGTGGGGTTTCACGTTGACTTGGTGGTCATTTTGTGGTCATTTCACGTCACGGTAATGGGAAATATTAGTATGTCGACCTTTGATGGAGTTGAGTTGAAGGGAGCGAACTGCCGAATCATTTGGTTGACTTTATTTTGGATAGAAGACAGAGAAATCCAATTACATGGCTACAAGAAGATTTACAAGTCGTTACTATGAATTTTCAAAATTTCCCACTAATCACAACAAAAAAGCTCACCCCCAGCGCTGCTGAAGAGGCAGGCAAGAAGTGTTTCGAATCGCCAAGAATGTAAAGTAAAGGGTCAAGAGTCACGCTCATCAAAAATATCAGAAGCAGAAGCAAAGGGACCGTCGAACACAGATCCATTACTACAAAAACCATAACAGATCAGCTCTATTACTGCATCCGTACCAAGCTTAAGCTTACCGTAAAGAACATCCTCCTCCCGTGATTCTTATGAACAGGCTTATACTCCTCCTTCATCTTCTTCAACGCCGCCGAATCGGCACTACCATCCATCATGATGTTCTCCCCATCCGACATAGCAAAAGATGACTTGTAATGATTGGGAGCACGCAAAATTGAACAGAAACAAGTCAGGCCAATAAATTCACGATTTTAGGAAACGAGTTAGGGTACTCACATGCAACAGGAGCAGGGACTGAAATCGTCCTCGTAGACCGCGCAAAAACATGACAAAGCGCAGAACACAAGTTTCTGCATCCCATTAGCCGTAAACCCACTTTCGTCCTCCAAAACATGATAATGCGCGCTCCTACTCGTACCCACCAACCCACCATGGTCCATGACTCTGAAGATAAAAGTCAAATTCCGTAGGATGCGTGGATACCAGTGTCGATGACAGTTCCAGAGAGACAGTTTCCGCTCTTATCTGCTTCCTTCCGGTTGGAGGGGTCTCGAGGGAAGAAGCGGAAATAGTGTCGTTTGGCGACGATGATGAGGGTGATCTTGGGTTGAATGTTGAGAGAGCGGCAGACTTCTCGGATGACTTGAAGTTCTGAGAATTACGGTGGTATGAGATTTAGAAACGAAGACTGGGAATGGGAGGATTTTTTTTACCTTGCGTCTTGACCTGCTGATACTGTCCCTCGCTAACACCACCGCGGAAGAAAACCAGCCTCTTAGGATGAAAATTCGGCTTCCCTTCAATGTTTTCTCGGTAGTCCATGTAATTTTCCAAAATGTTCTGCGGCAAAAACAGAGAAGTTACTAAAGGAAATCTAACTGTATGAGAACGTGTCCTCACCTTGACCATCCCACCCAAGTCTTCAATAATCTCATTCCTCCCAGTCTGGACCCTGCTCTCTGAGATATACTTGACAACATCAGAATCTACGCTTCCCACAACGGCGGTGTAGGAAGGCGCATGAGAACCTAGCGATGGGTGCATCACATCTACCCCTAGACAACAAAAGTGATAGACAAACTCATATTCAGAGGAAGCAGCGCAATATGAGAGAGAAAAGACGTACCGAGAACGATAGTAGGATGGTTCGGATTGTTCAAGTCAGTCGCAGCTCCAGAAGACGGGTCGGGCTTGTGATTGATACCACCGAGTTTGAGGTTGACCCTATAATATGATTCGTGCTCAATAAATTCGTGACCCGAACCATACAATACCGAGCAAAGGAAAAGAAGGAACAATCCAGGAAGAGAACCACTCACTTCAATGCAACATTCGCCCAATATTGAATATTCGCCTTCTTACACCTTGACGCTTTGAGACACTGTAGTCACGCCCATTTCAATATCTCCGAAACTTGAAAAATCACAAATAAGTAGAAATCAAGCTCGACCAGTAGGGACTTACTGTTTCACACGACGGTAGATCTCTGCATTGCCCAAGTCCGGTAGAACCACCACCAATAGATCAGGTCCCTTTCCATCTCCGTGTTTCCCCGCAGACAATCTGTCTGCCTCCCGGAGTACTTTGGAAATGTCCGCTTGCGGGTTGGCATAGTGGATAATGGGGTCAGCTTCCATGACTTGTATGCCTACAATAACAAGCAGCACGGCAGTCAAAAAGTTGTAGAGAAAAAGGAATAACGAAGGATTGCCACTAGCTTTACTTACCGACACTACCAAAAGCCCCGATGATCGTCTTTGCCATCTCCTTCGCTTCCACAGGTTTGAACCGGTCTTGAGCTTCGAATATGACAATGCACCATCGGTTGACGGGACGTGGCTCGATGAGGGTTTTGTCCTTAAGATTCCATGACCCGTTCCGAGGTTCCTAACAGCGAAGTAACGAAAAGAGTTAAAACAGGATGAGAAAAGACAAAGAGGCCAGCTTTACTTACCACAGCAACCAGCCCCGTGGTGCCTTTCCCTCCATAATACAACCTTGGAGGGGTAAGAACCCTCGCATCAATCGTCATCGGAAAACCAGAAGTAGGGTTGGTCATCCCCATTCCAAACTTGTTGCGGACGTACTCGGATTGGCCGTGAGCAAGAAGCTGTTGTATCGTATTTCGTTAGCACTGCATGATAACAGAAGAGCTCTGAGAGCACTCACCTTAAGTCCCTTCTTGATCTCCCCCATCCTCTCGGCCGGTTTGAGCCGACTAAACTCAACCATGCCACTTGTAACTTCAGGACGGACTTTTTTATGAACGAACTGGCCTGGCAGAACAGTAAGAACTTCAAGGGGGATCGAGGCACCGGAAGAGGTCTGTCAAGAAGAGCGGTGAGTCATACGATAGGTTCAAGGGGAAAACACCCCTCACCTGAGCACAAATGACATCCGGATACTGCAACTCCCTTCCATGAACTCGCTTAAAGTACTCAGCGACCGTGGTCGACTTTCCATTTCGTTGCGTGAAAGTCAGATTACGCGCGCCTACGTTGGAAAGCTTGACGATAGTGATAACCTTCTGAAAATTCGATGGGGTGTTTACCTATCGTTAACAGCGAGGTAAGAAAAAAAAAACGAAGAGTAAAGAAAAGGGTAACTGACCTGGACACGGATATGTGCAATAGACCTCTGCAACCGTATACGTTCTCGGTCAGGTAAACCATGAGCCGGCGAGAGCCGCAACGGGTTACTTCTTTGACGAACACCACCACTGAGATACTCCAAGCACAACGAGATCAAAGAGCCCGTTTGGTGGAACATCGCAGTCGTCAAATCCACGTTCAAAATCACTTTTCCGAGGGTAGCTCTGACACTCTGGAATATACCACGACCGAATTGGATACCCATGAAGGGTTCAGACATCGTGTCGGGTGTGTTGGGGAAGAACGAGCGGGTCTTAAAGCGAGAGGCGAACCCGTGGTCAACGAGTGATTGACGGGCGGTCACGTTCATAGCCATCAAGGCCGTCGACACGCCTACATCTTGAGATTGTTCGGCGTGGATGAAGCGGTCGAGAGGTTCGGGATCGATAGAGGCAACTTTGACAATTTGATAGTGTATAGAAAGGGTGGGCGGGTGCTTGATTCGGGAGATACAGAAACAGTGAACTAAGAAGAGTCAATCAAAGCACGGAAATAAAGTACGATAGAGCAGCCTGACTCACCGTTGCTGAGTCACTTTCCCCGAAATCTAACAGATGTGAAATGTAGAGGTTCTTATTTCCATCGTAAACGCCGGCAGGTTGAAATATATTGGGAGCCGTGTCATTCTGGAGCTGCTTGACGAGCTGTTGGGTGAACCTGGCAGATTTGACGGACGGGCCGGTAATCGTGACTGCGTTGATGGAAAAAAAGGTTAGAAGAGCCTTTGGGCGCTATCAGAGAGCTTACCATCGTAATGATGGATTATCGTTTTGGGAACATCAATCTCCTCTGCGTTCACAAGAACCTGAACACGTCGTCCAGCGGTTCCATGGTCAGACCTTCGAACGCCTGTTGGTGTTACTGTCAAACGAAGATCGTCAATGAAAGCCGCGAGAAAGACTTCAAGAAACCCACCTGGAAGAGCAACTGGGTCAATCAAGAGGCTCTGTTGGGTGCCTGTTGGTTGACTCTCATGTCCGGATCGTGAAGGACCACTTAGACCACCTCGACCTCGACCTCGGCCTCTTCCTCCCTTGGCTTGAGGAGCTTGAGATTGAGATCCAGATTGAGACGGGGTAGAAGGTGAACCTCCTCGAGCAGGGCCTGAAGGCATCTTATTTGAAGAGAGACAAGATGGTAGATGTGAGTCGTGAAAGTAAGAGCTAAAGAAGCGCTGCGGTTCGACATAGCTGCGGGCGCTTTTTCTTAACGGCATTTATCGGCATCTGTTACAACCAAGTTACAACTTACTGGAACTTTCCCTCATCGAATGCGAATGCGGTATGTACTCGTACTCGTGGTCGCGTAACCATCAGCAAAAATCCGGCCACGCTGCAATGCCGGTACCATCCGTAATGGCCATTATAGTACGGCGTTATGGATAGTAAGCATTATAGTAGTCTTGTAATTACATTGTAATAGTCTTACAACACCAATGAAATTCAATGTAACTCACCCATATGTCCGCCACGGGTGGTACAAGGTTTTGAGGGTATCGCAATGCTGTTATAAGATAGTCAGTACTCCTTGAAACCCGACATGACGTTGTTACGAGGCCGGAAAAGCGTAGCATACCGAAGTAAGGTGTTGTCGGTGTGGTAATGAGTTGTGGACGTTATGCTGCAATGTAGACGTTGTGAACCGTAGTATCACATTATTATATATAAAACTCGTTACAACGTGTGCCCAAATTTGCATAAGTACTCTCGGATCGTCCAAACATAACTAGTGCCACCGCAGAATCATAACGTGGCATGTTGGTAATCATTCTCCCAGTCAGCTTCGTCGTCGTCTCCACTATCCTCATCCGCGCTGGGTCGTTGACTCTCCGGGTCGCTCATGACCCAGTCACTACCTGATTCCGACTCTGAAGAACCAGATTCTTGCGGACCAGACCGTTCGCTCTCGTCTTCGTCGTCGTAATTGGTTTCCGCTGGTATCTCCTCACCGTCTGAGTCGTACGATGGCAATGTTTGTTCAGACAGGCCAGCATCCTTCTCAAAGTATCTCAGATACTCCTGGAATTGGATATGGCCGACGCCACCTCCCCGATAACGCATGACCATGTCTCTATCCACAAACCTGTCATGTTACGAGTCAGTTTAGAACTGTTGGTACAGAAAGTTGAGAAATCTTACATGTTGACGTAGTAGAACTTCCAGTCTTCCTCTTCACATTCCCGCAACCCACAAGTATTCAAGGATTCTAGTTGACGCGCCAGCGAGTAAGGTACCAGGGAGGTAGTCGGATCTGCAGCTCCATTATGAAAGGAGGGAATCAGATGAGATCCTCGTATAACGTCAGCTGGGTTCAAGAAGCCAAAAGCTTCGGGACCATCTGGCTGAGAAAACAACATGCGATACAGTCTCTTGGCTCGGAAACCAGCCTTGTGAGACGTATCAAGTTCGTACCATCGAACCCAAAGGAACTCAATACGCCTCGTAATCGATACCTTCTTCGTGTGCAGCGATGGTGAAAGGCGGACGTTGGCGTGGAAAATTCCAACCACTTGTGCGTACTCGTAAGGATGGATTTCTTCGTTTTCGGCTGCATTTGAGTTCAGGGTAATGATATCTGGATGGGTACGGATATTGATAGAATCCTGAGATCTGAGCCTGTCGTATGTATTGTAGTTGACGCGGAGGGTTCGGTGGGCATAGATGCAATCATTGGTGAATGAGAGAAGCATTCGCTCCTCGTCCGTGAATTCCGTCTTCGAATCCGGCCCCAGCAACTGATGCAATAGGTGGTCTTTCAGTTTAGGAACAAAGTCCTAAGTACGACAAATTAGTCGAGCAACGGAGTTTTATAACGCCGCGATACTTACCTGGAGTGCGATATCTTCATCGCCATCTTCGTCTACCCAATCTAACTCTGACAGATCTACTCGAAACTCTTGTCCATTGGCAATATGGTAACACACAGAGGGGTCCGTCTTGGGCAACCGTTGGCGACCCCCAGCAAGGTATCTCACCCTTTTGGGCTTTGTAGTCCTTTTCTTCTGCTTCTGTACAGTAGGGATGTTGCGAGCGAGGGCTTCGAGTGCTCGACCCCGCTGCTCGAGGCGAACGACTTGTGCGGTGTGGTTCTGCTTGTTGGTTCGCCAATAGAATTGCTTCACCTGCTGGTGCTGGCATTCGCTCTGCAGGCGAGAAGGAATTCAGTCAGTGACAGACAATGGACGATGGGGAGGGCAGAGCACGGACATTTCGAGTAGTATATGAATCGGTAGACCCATATTCCTTTATGGCTTGCGGATAATCGCCAAGGAAATGGGTCTTAGCAGTTGACAAGTTGAATTGTCTTTTCTGCGCCGTACCATCGACCTGTTTCTTCTTCTTCCCCTTCATTGACTCTGGCTCTGATCTACCAACAACAGCCTTGGCTCCAGTCCTTTGAAGCAATGCTGCCTCACGACGCTGGCGCGTTGCCACCTCCTTGGGAGTCTCGTGCATGTTGAACTTTTTGGCAGCTGTTTGGAAGGATCTCAGAGTCTTGCCCAACTCTTTGGTGACCTCCTCAAACGAAGCTACTGTCAAATCGGTGTGCAGACGGAGCTTGGCATATGCATGCCATGTAACGAGGTCGAAGAGGAGAGCTGGTATGACATTTTCTGTCTTCTTTGACTTGATCTTCTCAGACTTGAACAGGCCTTCGAAGCACGGAATGGCACATTGTAGGATGTCCTCGTAATCGCGAGCAGCCAGCTTCTTCATTTGTGAGACGTTGTTGTGAAACCTCCGTATAGTATACCGCCCGAAAGTTGAAACACAACGATAATGTTCATCCAAAACATCGACGGAACCGTCTTTGAGAGTGTAAAGCATGCGGATCAGATGTGTGAGGACTGCTTTCCACACCCCAAGCTCGAACTCGTGGAGCAAGTCTACCGTTAAGAGTTGGTAGACATCGAAGCCGAACTCTGAAAGCTTCTCCGAGAAGGCATTGACAACGGGTGTGAGGGATTTGCCATCGAGTAAATCCTTCACTACTGTGCTCTCGACGCCTCGACCATGAACAAATATATGCCAACGGGCGGTTTTCACCAAGTTCTGGCGAGCTGTACTGTCAATACGCTGCAACCTTTGGCGACGGTCCATATCAAGCTTGGTGCCAAGCATTTGTACTTGATGCTTTTCAATCAAGCAACGAACGCAAAGGCAGGTACCTAAGTATTTTGTGCAAACGACGGCGACTTTTTCGGGGTAATCAGCTGAATAAGAGAAGAAATCGGGGAGAAATCGTCGAGAGATGTCGTCAAAGCATTCCAGTACGATGGAATTTTCGTAGGCATCCACGAAATCGTCGTCCATGACGAGTCTCCAGACTGCCTGCATAACCTCTCGTTTGAGTTGTCGCATAACGGCATCTGAAGGAGGTTGGCGGTACGCTTCACGATAAACATCGCGAGCCAAGTCGGCGATCTGGGGTATGTACGCAACATGATGAGCTGCATGGAATTTAGGATGTCCACGTTCATACTTGCTGCGGTTACCGAAGTAGAGGTAGATGGGCCAGAGGGAGGCGGTGCCGAAGTTTGTGAGGTGGGTAGAGTCGGAAGCTAGCATCATCCAAAGAACAACCACCTCCAAGTTGTCGAGCAAACCCTTCTCCTTTAGCCTCTCCACCTTATCGCGATCAATTTTCATTGCGCGATTTGACATGTAAGCCTCCCCGTAGAGTCTCTGAACGCGTCCATTCCAATCCCAAAACTCTTTGAAGGGACGAACATGGAACTTCATGAACTCTTCATCCTTCACCACGGACTTGATGATGTCCAGCGGTCGCTGGTACCAGACATCTGTGATGACAAGTTGGGGAGCTGCATCCTCAGAATCGAATGTATGGCCTTTACAGGGCATCAGGATAGAAATCATACCACGACGCCAAACGTCACTCGCTTCGAAAGGCAGCAAGTGAACGTTTTTCGGTTTCGGTTTCGTTGAATCATTGTTCTTGAGTGTTTCTAAGAACCTATCGAGTCTGTTGAACTCGCGCTGCGCGTCAAACCCTTCAAGATGACGCGGATCAAAGTCTGGTTGACGAATGACTTCATTTGAGAGCCTATTCAAGGACGCTACGCTGATGGTCGTCTCCTTGGATGCCCAGTGAGTGAGCCGAAGGATGGATACATTGGAAAATGGACCAAGCTCCTTGGGGTCTACCTCGCACGTTGCATCCTCCTCCTGGGGTTGCGGGGCAGGGTTTTGGTTAGGGAGACCCATGCTCTGGCGTATACGTTCAGCTGGGCTCGGCGCTTCAGCTTGTTGAAGAGTGGGAGCGTCAATGAACTGGGATATATCTCCGTCGTGATCTGGACATCGAGTAGGGTCGTTCGAGTCATAAACTCGGTATACACCGATGTCATTTGGTTCAGTTTTGTAATAAAACCGTTCTATGACTGGTAGAGGCGGAGGAGAAGGCGTTCTGAGTGCTGGAGGCGAAGGAAGTTCTGGAGGTGAAGGAAGTTCTGGAGGCAAAGGTAGGGCTGGAGGCGTATGTGGTGCAAGGGGGGTAGCAAGTGCTGAGAGGACCGTATTCGACTTTCCTCGCCTTCCCCTGAGAACTGCAGACATCAAGGAAATTTCGAAGTCCTCGAATCTTCCGGGAACCTTAGTCTCTCGCCTCCTCCTCCTCGGCGGCTCTTCTTCAATAAACCCCCCTTCCAGATGTTCCGCTTCTGTCTGTTCGTGACCCAAATTCCCCACCATTTCCATCCGATCATCGTCAGATGGACCTGCTACTGGCTGTTCTTCTGTGGGACCGTTCAATTTGACGCGTTTTTTCTTCTTCTGCACGTAGTAAAGCTGATCCTTCTCTTTACAAAGCGATTGGTGTATCCTCAGCGCATGGTCTGTATTGAAGCGCTTTCCGCAATCTGAGCAATTAAGCATTCTTCTATGTAGAAAAAACGATTAGTTTCGAAGGAAGAACGATTAACGAATACTCACAAAACGATTGGTGATATTAACGAAGGATAGCGGCTGCCGAGGTACAATAAACGAGCGTGAAATAACCTAGAAAACGGGTGAAGACCGTCAGCAACGATCGACATAGGTTTTTTTTTTTGCAGAAAACACAATGTATTGAACTAAATTTTGAAGCTTATTCATTCATTTTCATTGATAATACTATCTACTCTATGTACTATACGAGAAACGAATGAAAACGAACGGGGGCTTACCATAAATTCACCAACGTGAACGTTGATGATGGAGGTTGGGGAAGAAGGGTTGCATGACTTGTTTCCCATGCGAGTCATGGTACTTGTTGTGCCGTGGCAGGCAGATTTCGTCGTGCGGACTCAAACCGGTCCGGTGGATAAGATAAAAGATATAAGATAAGGATTATCTTAATTAAAGATAAGGTGTTATCCGTTATCACCGGTTATCTATCTTATCCTTATCCCCGCGGACCGGTGATAACGGATAACACCTTATCTTTAATTAAGATAATCCTTATCTTATATCTTTTATCTTATCCACCGGACCGGTTTGAGTCCGCACGACGAAATCTGCCTGCCACGGCACAACAAGTACCATGACTCGCATGGGAAACAAGTCATGCAACCCTTCTTCCCCAACCTCCATCATCAACGTTCACGTTGGTGAATTTATGGTAAGCCCCCGTTCGTTTTCATTCGTTTCTCGTATAGTACATAGAGTAGATAGTATTATCAATGAAAATGTCTCCTATGAATGTGAAAGAGAGAAGAACGGGAGCAAAAAAGCCCCATAATATATTTTTTGTTGCGTCAAAAAAAAAAAAAAAAACCGAACCAACAGTGCTGACAGTCGTTTTTATAGGGCAAGCTATCGCACTTTGCAGCCGTACTTCAACTTCCGAAGATTCAGGATTTTACATGGTGCGTAGTATACGCTCTAAATCACTCAAAGAGGGTGGAAAACTGACTGACATTTTCTCCAGGCTTCATTTCTCGACCTCGAAGCTGAACACGATAGCAGCGGTTCGGAGGATTTTGAGGATGATGAACCGTTCGATGGTATGTAGCAGGCCCTGTCCTTTGAACTCAAACCACCCGTTGACGGCTTTTTCTTAGCGCTCTTCGATGACCAACAAGAGGAAGAAAATGTAGGAAACCACGATACTCCTCGCACGTTCAATACAGTGGAAGCGGAAGAATCACTGTTTATTCAATATCTACAGGCCCGCTATATTGACAAGACAGTATCGCAGCCATCGGAAGGAACGATGCAAGATCAGAGGCAGAGGCAGCTCAATCCTGAAAGTTGGGTAGCGGGAAGAGTAAGCGGGAAGACGCTGATGAAAGACGGGACAGTGTGGATGAAAGAGAAGATGAAGGAGCTCCGATTCGAGTCCCATGAGTTCATTGTCGGTGAATGGGTACGCTTGCGTTCTGGCAAGTACAAAGGCGACGTAGCCTTGGTTACTGAAAAGCGACGGAACAAGTACACTATCTTGCTCGTTCCTCACCTGGATGATCCAAACGAAGACCGGAAATCTCGCAAGCGCAAAAGAAGTCGAACAAGACCTCTTCCTGCACTTTTTCAACCACGTCTGTTCCGAAAATCCACACCAGTCGATATCGCAGCCTCGCATTACGAATTCGGTGGAGATACGTTCGTCCACGGACTACTCTCCATCACGGTCACAAAAACCAAACTTGAGTCTACGATCACTATATCTCCTCGACTGGATGCTGCTTTCAGTCGTTCACATCACCCTCTCGTCAAGCAGTTCACTATGCCACATCCCGAAGACTGGCACTTTGCGGTTGGCGAAAACATATCCCATGCAAAACCGTCTTTGAGCAAATCGTGCAGCTCCTTCGTACGCCTGGACGCACGAATCGACCATACGCTTCCCCAAACCTGTACGGTTTCCTTTGACGATGGCGAGTTCAGCCTCCCTGTGCGACAGGTTCGCAAGGCTATAGACCCTGGAGACTTCATTCGTGTGCTGGGGGGGTTCCACGCAGAGAAAGAAGGCCTCGTGTTCTCATCTTCAGACGGTATATTGGACGTAGCGCAAGAAACCGTTCACCGGACTAGGGTGAGTTATTGGGTGCTATATCAAAGCACGTACTAACCCTTGTACAGTTCAAAGTTCACGCCAATTCTACCAAGGTCATCGCCTCCACGAACACCGATACACCTTGGGTAGGAGTGACTGTCAGCGTACAGCGCGGCCCTCATGCCTACAGACGGTGTATCGTGAAGGATGTTGTGCGGCAGGAGCGAAGGGAGGGAAGATGCTTGATGCTGAGCGTCCACGTCATTGAGCTGCAATGCCATGCGCTCCTCAACCACAACGATGTAGTTGAGTCGAGTTCGCAGATGAAGCTGGTCGATTGGCGACCTCTGAACGAGGTTCAAGAGCGGATCTACGGTGTGGGGCCAGCAATGTCAGTGGTGAGAGAGCCTTGGATAGGGACAAAGGTTCAGGTCATCGGCACTCAACACAAAGGTTCGACCGGTACAGTTCGCCAAGTGGCTTTGGACCGGTCTTCTGATCCAAAGTCCGGACTACATCTGACAATCGAGTTGGATGTTTTCCAGGCGCATCGAGCTCAGCCCTTCGAAGTCATCGACTACCTCCACGTCGTCGAACTCGCTTCGAAGAAGCACCTCAATGTCTGGCGCCCGCTTGGTCATAGCCACCAGTTCTGGCTTCCTCGCGAGGGTCTAAAAACCCGTTCGATGCCATCGCAGCTATTGCAGCCATTGATGTCAAGGATATCCCCCCAAATCCTGAACTGCTGTCGCTCGACGACCTGATTAGAATGTACTGGGAGGGAGATGAGAGATGGAGGAGTCTGCTGGTCAGTACTTCTCCTGGTACTCCCCCTGGTACTCCCCTTCCATCACCCAACGAATTGGTGGAGATGCTGGAGACAGGAGAAGACGCGTGGAATCCAACAGCACGCTCTCCCATACAGAATGAAGTGGGGGATGTTCCGCCCTGGGATCCAAGTTGGGACACCTCCACTGTAGATCCTGTTGACGCCTCTGCTGTCGAGGCAGGCGCAGCAGCAGCAGCACCTCCCTGGCACTGGATTGTCCATCAGAAGCTGGCCGGTCTCGACGTTGAAGCAGCAGTTGACGGTACAAATGTCTATGTCAACGTTGTTCGAAACCCAAATGGCAAAATCGTACCTCGGATCAAAGTCGATGCGGGTAGTCAAGACCTCAACGATCTCTCAAGGATCGAGAGGTCTTCAGACGCAATCAAGCCCAGCACCGAAAAGAATTTGATGGTGGTTGTCGGCGGCGCTCCTGAACACATTGGGAAGTTTGTGCGCCGCCTCTCCAACTTCTATCTCGGTACGAAGAATGAGGATTGCCATTGGATTATCGTCGGGGTTGTCAGGAAGGATACGGGCACTGGCGACGAAGTTTTGACCGAGGAACGACTCGAACTGGACCCTAAATGCGACTTAGTGAGGGTAAAAGAGTCTGAAAAGGATAGGGCCAAAGCGAACAAGCTGTTGAAGCCTGTCCGAGACGACATCCTTCAAAAGAACAGCCGTAAAACCAAAATCCGACCTATCACTTAATTTCCTTGTATCTTGGACGGCCTATATCTATAATCTTATCTTGTAGCCGTATATCTAGACACGTGTATTTTTGATCCGTCAATATTTAATAACATACTGTACAGCATGTATTATTTTTTTTGATCTGTTATACTTAACGTCAATGTATGCTAGAGCCTGATGGACGCGTATACCAAATATGCACAAACAGATGCTCCGTTAAATTCGCGTTGCCCTTTCTACCTCTACCTTGTCTTTTACCTCTATCATCTCCTCGTTTCTTTCTCCGTATTCTTCTCTCCTGCTTCCATTACTCTCGCACTGATTCCCCTCACTTCTAGATGCCTCCAATACGTACCAACAACCCAAATGGCAGCAACAACGTCAACCGTGACCGACGATCCAATCGACCATCAACAGAGGAGGAACGTCGGATCAGGTTGGCGAAACAGAAACGCAAGGCGTTCAACACTTGGGCCAATAAAGTGAAGAAAGAGTACGTCTTCAACACTCGTAGCACCGCCTGAACTGATATACACTTCCTAGTAATGCGACCGCGTTGAAACCATACAAGGAATGTGGGACCTGGTGGCCGCGTGGACTCGACGGATTTACTAAATCCATTGACGGAACTTTGCGGTATTGCATCAAAGAGGAGCTCGTCGCCGAAGGCATCTTACAGCGCCATCAAGATCAGGTTGATGTCGAAGACGAAGATGACGATGACGACGACGAAGTAGATGATGGTGTAGGCCCTGAGGGCATCGAGGAGGCCGAGGACATTGAGGATTTGTTCTCTGTCGGAGACAATATGTGTGCATATATACACCCTTTTTGACTTATTGCTAACGTACATCCACAGGACCACGGTTGAAAAAAGAAAACTTACCTCAACGTACAAGAGATGGAAGGAGCGCTACCCTAGGCTACACACCCAGCTCAAGTCTTGCCTCGAGTATGGCGCTATTGAGATCTTCAAGAAACTCACCAAGAGGGTACAGTAGATTCGTTTCTCGCTCATTCTAGGTATTGCTGACTTCTATTCTTTAGATTAACGATTCCTTCTCTGCTGCAAGGTGTACTGACACCAGCCAACTGAAGCACCACATCGTGCACATGATCACCGACAACCCGCAGCAAACGGCAATCAACGATAGTGTCATCATACCCGCCCTCAAGCCAGAACTGAAATCAACCTGCGGTCACAACCACCCCATGACTGCGGCTTTGCTTTGCCCCTCCCAACACATGGCAGATCTGATCAACCGTCCAGAGGTGGACGGTATTCGTAAAGAGTACGTGACCCTTTCTCTTGCGTTCACCTGGCTAATAACTTGTCTTTCAGATTGATGACGAAGCTCCAGAGACAGATAATCAGGTTGCATTGCACCCAGCTGCCTGCATTTCTGTTTGATTACTCCAAGTACGAGCTCCCTTCCCCAGCCACTGAAGATGCTGTCGCTGCACCACCCAGTCAAGATGATTCCATTTTCCAAGGCTTTCTCATTGTTAGGGTAAGTGTCTTCGTTTGCCTGTTAGTTACGAGCTGATATCTGTTGTAGGCATTTAGACTCTTATGGGTGGCTCCAAGCGCCGCCACAGATCGTCCCAGTAAATCCACTCGCGCTGGCAACGCCAAGATTCACAACCTCACTACGGTTACCGAGCGTACGCTTGCCTACGTAGTTGCTCAGGTACTCCATCGTCTTCCTCACCTATTCATCTCACTGACAAGAACTCTTTAGATATGGTTCGCCCTTTCCTGCGGCGAGGAGTGGCAGCCTGCCGTGACTGCCTTCGATCTCAGACGGTTCTACTACCTCATCTGCGGTATGCTGGACTCGATGCCTCATGACAAGAAGATGGCACTATTTGACTATTTGAACTCATAAGTTTCTTTCTCTTTGAGCTACACTGCTTCTCATTATTGTTAATAGGCAGATCTTTCCTGGCAATGACGAGGAGGCCGAAATCCTGGAAGATGACCCTGAAAGCGAGATCGGGAACATGGTTGCGGGTTGGCGCGCCAGTACTGATGGTCTTGGGGACAGCAGCGACGGTGGAGCCGATGATACTTCCATGTAGAGCTCCCTCTTTTTTTCTCCTTCTTGTGCTTTGCTTGCTTGGTCTGTAGTATGTACTGCTATTGCTGCTAATGATATGTATAATTCTACTGTTTATTTTTTGTGGTTTTGAGTGCGAATACGACTATGTGTCGCTCATAATCAGTTATATGTTCTACAATACACTGAGATGCACTATACCCGCTACCTACTCACTGTAAGTCTTGCATCTCGTTCTCATTCCCGCAACTTGTTGCCACACTGATGATTCATTGTAAGGCTTTTAATTCGTTAAATTGTTTACATCTGACTACAAACCAACAAAACATGCTGCGAGCTCTCCCCTTCGTTGTGATGTTGGCTACGCACTACAACCGCCAACACTCTTCAATACGCCCCACAACCCGCTCCAATCCCCACAACTGGCCGCGAGCCCTTGAACGTGCTGCAACGCCCATAACGCCTCACTACGCCTCACAACCCGCTACAAACTCCTGGAACCCATTGCGACCCTCTGAACGCGCTGCGACGCCGACAATGCCCCAATATGCCCCCCAACCCGCTTCAACTGGCTACAACTCGTTGAAAATCCCCTCGGGTGTGGTAACGAACTGTTCTATGGGCGACAGTATCATGACAGTGTTGTGAAAATGTCAAAAGACCCTTATAAACCCTGGAGTTCTGTTAAATCGAGCTGCCACCCAGTACCTCGGATTGCGGTCCAGACAACGGATCCCGAGGTATACAGCGGCGTGGCAGCGTGGCCAGATTTTTGCTGATGACATACGTAGAAATAGTATGCCTTCAAGTCCATTTACTGTACACAACAGACTACAGTTAAGTGAATCTTTAGCACTGCGAGATACTCAGCCTGAGGCTATGCCAACAGTGATATAACCCCAGAACTCTAAATAATAATTCTAGCGACTGAATCGTGAACTGCATGTCCCACCGAAGGATCCTCTATCCAAATCTGTTGATACGGCAGTTCACGCCTTCACTGGTAAGTCGATCCCATCATCCATGGAAAGTCGCCATTTGGTCGCCATAATCTCTTTAACACGGGCATAGGTGAAGTGGCCACCAAGTGCCTCCAGCTCCTCATCAAACGAAGAGCCACTGTAGCCATCCGGCGATAGCTGGAAGCCGATCCTGCAGTGGTTACCCAGATATAATTGTTGAATATAATACTTCGTCCGTCCTCCACAGCCACATTCCTTCTCAAGTACATTCCCCCTCGGACGCCCCTTTTGACGTTATGCTTCCGGTTTCTGTTTACTCTCTTACTATTTCATTCTATTTACCTTCGATACATTATATAGTTTCACATAGCATTCGGGCTCCCTCAGTTGACGTTTATCGCACTGAGGTGAGCCCTACTTTACATTCTTACTTATTATATTTCTGACAGTCTCGTAGCTCTTCTATTCACAACAGGTACTTAATACATAAATACAGTTGACGTTTATCGCACTGAGCTCTTCTATTCACAACAGATTATGAGACCTGGTGCATTGTGATTAATACTACAAGAACAATCACAGAATCATCCAATTCAGCTCAGCCGCCCTAGTGCAAACCCAACGTAATGTCAGCTTCACACACCCCATCGATCCCAGTCTTCGTCGAAGAGAAACGTTTGAGCGGTCGCAAAAATTGGATCGCTTTCAAGCGGGAAGTTATCTTCCAGGTCAGCGCAAAGGGATTGGGTGGATACCTTGATGGTACTATTCTGAAACCATCTACGACTACTACAGCGCCTGCTATTATCGTTACACCACCAGGCCCCGATACCACTAGCCCGCCTCCACAGCCGTTACCTCCTACTTCCCCTTCTCCAACTCCTCTATACAGTACAACGCCTTCTATCGAAGAATGGAAAGCTAGAGATCGATTTGTCGCTAGCGTTATTGTTTCCAACATTGTTGATCCCGTCGCAGTTGGAATCGACAACGAACACAATACATGGGCCAGCGTTATCTGGATAGGACTTTGTCGTGAATTTGATATTAAATCAGAAGAGCTTATTGCCATCAAAGAAAAACAACTCCGGAATAAAAGGATGATCAATGGGGAAGACTTCAATGAGCACATCCAACACATGCGGAACTATTGGAAAGAAGCTCGCGATGTTGGGGCCATTGTGTCCGATGGTCAATTCCGTTCTATCTTACTCGACTCTTTCCCCGAGGAATGGGATGACATCACAACGAGCGTTCCCGGATCGTCGAGCTCTGATGCGATCACACACCTCGAGTCCAGATGGATCAAACGGGAAGCACGGCGCATTGAACGAGAGGGTGACAAAGCCAAAGTTAAGGCACTTATGGCTACTAACGTCAAGACTACCACGTCTCCCCGAAGCCCGAAAGTATGTGATGGGTGTGGTAGACGGGGACACTACAAGCCGGATTGCTGGGCGAAAGGTGGAGGAAAGGAGGGCCAAAACCCTAGCGGATGGAAGTTCTCAGCAGGATTAGAACCTAGGGACGAATATGTTAAAGCTCACCAAGAACGATTGAAGACGAAGGCGAACGTATCGACGACATCTCCTTCAATACCCACAAACGCAAATACTGTCTCAACTCCCGCTGACACTTATGTGCTCAACACCGACGCTACTGGTATGTCCAACCCACCCAAACTGAAAGTTCCTCCACCTGATGTGTACAACCCTAGCCACGACTTCGTACACCCTTCCATTCTAGAAGAGGGTGAAGGCATGGGTGAGGAGGAACTTGAAGGGGAGGAAATACACGTACCAATAAATATTATCCCGAAAGCTTCCTGTATTCTCTGCGTTCCTTATAATATCTCCGTTTCGACAAATTCAGCGAGAATGTACATGGACCCTGGAGCGTCCGACCACTGCTGGAAAAATCGGACATCATTCACAGATTACCACGCGGCTAACGGTAGAGGCCAAACAGCACAAGCAGGACCTTCCGGCGAGTTCCCGATCCCTGGCATAGGAAAGGTATCGCTGTGTACAAAGAATTTGACAAATCGACTTAATTTGGAAGATGTCAGACATACCCCTACATTCAGTAACAATCTGGTTTCCATGCCCTCGCTTGACATAGAGGGTTACCATGGTACTTGGGGAAAAGGTCGAATATCAATTTGTGAACCTGGAAGTGATATGCCGATAATGTCAGCTGAACTCAACGGCAAAATGTATGAGTTCTTACCGGACGGAGATACGAACGCTTCAATAAATTATTCGAGGTCGCTTGATAAACCGGTGGAGCTTATGACTTGGCATAGAAGATATGGGCACAACGGTGTTAGACGAATATTGCGACTGGCTTCGAAGAATCTGGTGGACGGTTTGAATATCACGTCAAAAGAAGTAGTGGGGATGTGCGAAGATTGTTTGTACGGGAAAGCGACTAGGCAACCGTTCGATGCGAAAGTGACACATGAAACCCAAATTTTGGAACGTGTCCATATTGATCTATGGGGACCGGCAAGGACACAGAGCTTAGGGAAGAAGTCATACCTGATGATATGCACAGATGGGCGCTCATCATATCACGTACCCTATTTCCTGCCAAATAAAGAAGGCGAGACAGTGTTAGCGGCATTCAAGGAGTACCACGTTATGGCAGAACGACAAACTGGAAAGCAACTCAAGGTCATCAGGATTGATGGTGGCGGTGAGCTAGACAATCACCTCATGGATGACTATTGTCGAACGCACGGTATCAACGTTGAACGTATAACGCCATATTCTTCGGCAGCTAATGGAATGGCTGAGCGTGCAAACTGTACAGTAATAGAGGGGGCACGTACCATGCTTGAGGACTCTGGATTCCCTAGATTCTTGTGGGCAGAAGTTGTGTCCACATTCTGTTACATCGACAATTTCATGCCTTCACGTCGTTTCCCGAACGATGTACCTGCTGAACTTTGGACTGGAAAAAGGCAGGATGTCTCGCACTTGAGGCTGGTTGGTTGTGACGCCTGGGCTAAACTTCCTGAGAGGCATCGTGATGGGAAATTATCGAGGCAAGCTATAAAGTGCCAGATGTTAGGCTATTTGGGAAGGAGGGGATATCGATTATGGGTGCCGGAGACTAGGAGTGTTATTGAGTCGAGGGACGTTCGATTCGAAGAAGGTACACCACATCGGACTTTGCCGGTGCTTAGGACCGATGATCCGGCTGATTTTGATATTGAAATCAATAACCCTGTCGGACCAATTCATTATCCGACACCAGACGCCGTCCCTCTGACATTGACAGATGCAAAGGAACCCATGATTGACACCGAAGATGCGATAACAGCGCAAGAGCCGGTACAGTCTCCGATTCAGCCCGTTCAACCATCTCTAGCAAGCAACAAGACTCGCAGAATACCCATTCCGTCAAGGGCGCAAAGGGATATGTTGGAAACTGAAGAGATAGAAAGGGATGCGAAGGGTAACAGAAAGGACTGGGCGACAGACATGAATAAACCTCGACAGGGAGTATTGTACAACCCAAATCAAGCGCATATGCTGATCATCAATAGTCCGTGGGCTTTTGCATCGACATCATCTCGTGAATGGGTGCCAAGAAGCTACAAAGAAGCGATGAAGTCTGCGGATATCTGGATGCCACCGATGCAAACCGAATACGACACTCTTATGGAGAAAAACTGTTGGGATCTAGTTGAACTACCGCCCGGAGCGAAGTTAATTGGAGGAAAGTGGGTCTATGCGATTAAATGGAACTCTGATGGTGTCGCTGTCAAATACAAGGCTCGGTATGTCGCGCAGGGTTTTACGCAAGTCTACGGCGTTGACTATGATAAAACGTACGGCGCTGTGGTACGTATGGAGTCAGTTCGCATGACAATCGCTCTGGCGGTTACCCTTGGTCTCAAAACGTTTCAAATTGATTTCAAGGGTGCATACCTGAATAGCCCGATAGAACACGATGTGTATATGAAGCAACCGGACGGATTTGTGGTTCCAGGAAAGGAGCACCTAGTCTGCAAACTGAACAAGACACTTTATGGCACAAAACAGGGAGCAGCGAACTGGTACCAAACCCTAGGCGATACCTACAAAGAGCTCGGATACTACCAATCAAGGGCCGACCCATGCGTATGCTCCCGGAAAGTCGAGTCGGAATACACAATCACCAACACATATACCGACGATGTCTTTGGAGGTTCATCGACCAATTTCGGAAGGGATAAAGCGAAGACTGAGTTAGGTGAAAAGTGGGAAGCTAGCGATGCATCAAATGGCGTATTGTTGGGTGTAGAAATCACTCACGAATCCGATGGGAGTATAGCACTCTCACAGAGAACCTACTTCGAGCGTATGTTACGCCATTTTGGACTGGCTAATCGTCTTTCTCGCAGTACTCCCTTACCGTCTACTACGAATCTTACCGAATCGCCTAATCCGTTACCTATGGAAGACCGGAAGTTTATGTCTGACAAACCCTACCGCGAACTTCTCGGATCGATTCAATGGGGCCAAATATGTACCAGACCCAACCTCTCATTTGCGGTCATGTTACATCCATGCCGGACCGATCCGGACCGACGTGACAATCACTTACTCCACTTACCTTAATCTCCGTACTACCTATTAAAGCCTAGACCATCAGCTTGGGAGTCGGCGGTCCGAATGCAGATCCGACTATTGAATCCGTCTCGGACCTTGTACATTTCTATCCTATATAAGATGTACAACTTAGTAGTTACATTCTTTAGAATTAAACTCGACTCTGGTTTCCCAGTGACCTGGTCTAAGGCAGCTCAACTCAGGAAGCCGTTGTCCAATAACTTCGGCTACTGTCAAGACTCCGTCATTCTCTTCAAACTCCTCCACTCTCCTCGTCGCTCTCCGACACGCTCCGATCAACTCCGTTTCTTCCCTCTCTTCATCTTAGATCATTCCTCTTTTAGTATATCCTTCCGTACATATCTTATATCTTATCTTATCGTTTCTCCCTTCGGTTCCATTCGGTTCTGAGTCATTCCGCACGTCCTTAACAGTAGTTTAATTCTTTTTCTTGAGTCGAAATGTCGTTCACTCCAGACGACGTCTCTGATCAGTTCAAGATCTTCGATTCTATGTTTCCTTCCCGTCCTACTCCGATTACGACCCATGTCGGGTCTCATCTTCGTATATCCCATCTTCAAGTTCCCAGTTCTTCACGAAGGGTCAGTAGCGTTTATGCTTCTGATTCCAACGACCCATACAATACTTTACTATCTCCAAGCAAACTCCAAGGTACCGTTAATCGTCCCCGACGCTCTTCCAGCAATCGCAGCTCCAACCAATGCACCCCCCGACAATCTCCGATCATCTCCGAAATGCACATCGAGGAGGTTCCGGAGACACCCAGAAGGAATAAAGGCAAGGGTAGAGCGGATGACGACGAGGATGACTCTTTTGACGATGGTACTGACCCCGAGGAGGATCCGTCGGAACCTCCGATCGGTGGTTCAGGAGGTGGTTCAGGAGGCGGTGGTCCTCCTAGCGGTGGTGGAGGAGGTGGTCATGGTCCGCCACAAGGCAGTGGAGCCGAGGGTTTCTTTTCGGCTTATGCTACCTACCTCACCACTCACAATCTTCTGCTTCAGCAAATGCTACGCGAGAAAGCAAAACCGAAGAAAGGTGCCAAACCGAAGGACCCCGAAACCTTTAACGGCTCCGACCCCACCAAACTCAAAAACTTCCTCACTGGTCTACAACTCCAGTTCAATTATTTCTCCGAATCCTTCGTCGACTCCGCTTCCAAAGTCAACTACGGACTTTCCTTCCTCCGTGGTATAGCTCTTGATTACTTTGAACCTGATTTGTTAGGTAGCGAGTTTTCCGAGCTGGATCCGCCAGCTTGGATGGTTAGCTACAGAGCTTGGGTAGTAGAACTCCAAACTAACTTTGGTCAAGTGGATGCCGCCGGAGAAGCGGCGGATAAGTTGGATTACTTGGTTATGTGGTCGAACGAGAAAATAGCGCTGTATATTACTAAATTCAACGACATCGCAGCTAAAATTGGTTATAGCGACTCCGCTCTTCAGCATGCCTTTTATAAAGGTCTTCCTGAACGTCTAAAGGACGGAGTTAGTAACATCACTGGCGGGAAGCCAGCGTTGTATCATTCTCTCAAAGCGGCCGCTAAAGCCGTAGATCTTCGCTATTGGCAGCGCGAGGCCGAAAAATCCCGAGCTAATCGCCAGTCCAACTCCAATTCCAATTCCAATTCTACCCCGAAACAATCCTCTTCCTCTACCTCTACTTCCAACAACAACTCCTCT
This sequence comes from Marasmius oreades, assembly GCF_018924745.1. Classification (NCBI taxonomy): domain Eukaryota; kingdom Fungi; phylum Basidiomycota; class Agaricomycetes; order Agaricales; family Marasmiaceae; genus Marasmius; species Marasmius oreades. Next base: position 2,431,476 of record NC_057332.1, read on the forward strand.
TCCTCTTCGCAATCCAAGTCCAAGCCGAAAGGCAAAGGACAGACCTCGAACTCTTCCACTTCCAACGCTTCCGCTTTGGCCTCCGCCGCTCCCCGTCTCCCATTCTTGGAGAAGTTAGGAACAGATGGAAAACTCAACGCCGACAAGAAGGCCCGATGGTTGAAGGAAGGGTTGTGTAGTTATTGTGGGTTGGGTAAACATAAAGTTGAGGATTGTCAAAAGAAGAAGACTAATCAGACTGCGAAGGACGCTAAAGCCCGTGCAGCGACAGTTTCTTCTACTCTGGAGAAGGCCAAGTCCGACGAGAAGTCGGGAAACTAGGCTGCAACTCCGATGCCTTGACACAAGCTCGGAGTTGCACTGCACCGGATTGTGTCTATCCTGAGGTTACACTCAACGCAGCTGCGCTCTCTTCTTCTAATTTGCTTACGGTTCCTCTTACCTCCAATACATATAATTTCTTGGCCCTAGTGGACTCCGGTTCTTCCCATTGCTTTATTGATAAAAGCTTTGTTACAAAGAATCTAGTACATACAATACCAATTTCACCTATATCTTTACGATTACTCGATGGTTCCATCGGCTCCGTTATTATGTCATCCGCCTCGCTTCCGATGAAGTTCTCCACAGGCAAAACCATTCTAATCGACTTTTACGTCACTCCTCTAGATTCTACTTGCAACTTAGTTCTGGGATACAACTGGCTCAACCGCTACAATCTATTGATTGACTGGTCTGAAAACAGTATCACTTTCCGAACCGACACACTTCCAAATCCGGCCGACTGTCCAACTCCCTCTGTCGAGGACTCAGACAAATCCATTCTGGCTGGCCCGAGCAAACGCCAACAGGCTAAACTCCGCTACGCTTCTAAAACTTCTCACTTTCCTTTTGAGCCTATTTACTCCTATGCAGATCTTCTTAACGCTCCTTCCAACTCGACTCCGCTGGTTTCCATCATCTCCACTCGTGCTTACTTGAACGCTACAAAGCAATCAGGTGCGTGATCTTATACCATGCAGATGGTAGACACAACAGAAAAGTCGGTGACCGGAAGAGCCTTGGATTTATCCGATGAGGATCTCACACGTATTCCTACGGAGTATCATGAGTTCGCTGATGTTTTCTCCGAGTCGAAAGCCGGGGAACTCCCCCCGCATAGACCTTACGATATTAAAATCAATCTAGAGGATGGTTCGGATCCACCTTATGGACCGATCTACTCTCTTTCCACAGCCGAACTCAAAGCACTTCGAGACTTCATAGACGAACATATCAGTGCTGGACTCATCACTCCTTCGAAATCCCCTTACGGTGCTCCGGTTCTTTTTGTCAAGAAGAAGTCCGGCGATCTCCGCCTATGCGTCAACTTCCGTGGCCTTAACAAGATCACGAAGAAAGACCGGTATCCGCTTCCTCTTATATCTGACCTTCTAGACTCACCTCGGAGGGCTCGGATTTACACCAAGCTAGACTTATGTCATGCTTATCATCTCGTCTGGATCGCTCCCGGAGACGAACCAAAAACCGCTTTCAGGACTCGTTATGGATCCTTTGAATGGCGTGTTATGCCGGAAGGTTTAACCAATGCTCCATCTGTTTTTCAACGCTTTGTTAACGATATTTTTTCTGACATGCTTGATGTCAATGTCCTTGTTTATTTGGATGACATCCTTATTTACTCGGACGACCTCGAATCCCATCGGGAGCATGTTAAGGAAGTACTCCGTAGACTCCGAAAGAACGGTCTCTACTGTAAAGCTTCGAAATGCGACTTCCACACAGACACCATTGAATACCTCGGTTACATTCTCTCCCCCGAAGGCTTGCGAATGGACATGGCAAAGGTCAAAGTCATTACCGAATGGCCTCCGCCACGTAAGATCAAGGATATCCAATCTTTCCTTGGTTTTTGCAATTTCTATCGGCGCTTTATTTACGATTATAGTGCCATCACTGTCCCTCTTACCCGCCTCACCCGGAAGCAGATCAAATGGAATTTCGGTCCCGAATGTCAGAAAGCGTTTGAAACGTTAAAGGAAGCTTTTACTCATGCTCCTATACTTATGCACTGGCTTCCTGATCAGGAAATCATTCTGGAGACCGACGCTTCCGATTATGCATTAGCTGCAATCCTTTCCCTTCGGACCGAGGACGGTGAGATTCACCCTATTGCTTTCCACTCACGCACTTTCACGCCTCCCGAACTCAACTACGACGTCCACGACAAGGAGCTTCTTGCTATATTCGAAGCGTTCAAACAGTGGCGACATTACTTGGAGGGTTCCGGAGATCCGGTCGACGTGGTTACAGATCACAAGAACTTGGAATACTTCACTTCTACCAAGATTCTTACCCGTCGGCAAGTTAGGTGGTCCGAATATCTCTCTCATTTTAACATGGTTATTCGTTTCCGTCCTGGACGTCTCGGAACTAAACCGGACGCTCTTACTAGACGATGGGACGTCTACCCTAAAGAGGGGGATACCGCTTATGCCAGTCTTAATCCTCATAACTTCTGTCCAGTCTTTACACAAGAACAACTCTCCTCCTCCCTCCGTACTACCTTCCTTGAAGGCCCCGTCCTTCGCGCTAGTGTCATTATGGATATTGAACGACTTCACGAAGACATCCGAACAGCTCAGTCAGAAGACGAATCCCTTCGGGAACATTTCCGGTCCGCTACGGATCCCGAGAAATCCCGTTGGTCTTTAGATGAGTCTGGTTTTCTTCGTCTTGATGAACAAATCTACGTTCCAGATGCTAAGGATCTCCAACTCCGGGTCCTCCGCATCTTTCATGACCATATTCTAGCTGGACACTTCAGTCAGAATCGTACCCTAGAGACTATCCGCCGACAGTACACTTGGCCACGGATCCATGAATTGGTCCGTGATTACGTTAAGTCCTGTGTTATCTGTAATAGGAACAAGTCTCCGAGACATCGACCATACGGTATGCTTCAGCCTCTACCAGTTCCGGCCCATCCGTGGGATTCTATATCCATGGACTTCATCGAAGAACTCCCGAATTCTAATGGCTATAATTCCATCCTAGTCATTATAGATCGTGCCTCTAAACAATCCATTTTCATTCCAACCGACACTACTATCACTTCCGAACAGCTCGCACGCATCTTCATTATTCACGTCTTCTCTAAACACGGGGTTCCGAATCATGTCACTTCCGATCGCAGATCCGAATTTGTCTCTCGATTCATGCGCTCCTTAGGTACCGCTCTGGATATGAAGCTTCACTTCACTTCCGGATACCACCCTTCGGCCGACGGACAAACCGAACGTGCTAACCAAACTTTAGAACAGTACATCCGAATCTACTGCAATTATCAGCAGGACAATTGGGACAAACTTCTTCCATTAGCAGAGTTCGCGTATAACAACGCTCCGAACGCTTCCACCGGCATCTCTCCTTTCTTTGCCAACAAGGGTTATCATCCGAACATCACTGTCCATCCAGAACGCGATATCGCATCCGAACGGGCCCGTGAGTTTGTCGTCGATCTTGACAAATTACATTCTATGCTCCGTGACGAGTTAACAGCAGCTCAGAAACGCTACAAGGAACAGAAGGACAAAAAGCTTATACCGCATCCCGAATGGAAGGTCGGAGACTGAGTCATGGTGACAGCCAAAAACATCAAATCGACTCGGCCGACCAAGAAGTTTTCGGAGAAGTATCTCGGTCCTTTTGAAATCATAGCTCAACCATCCACAGTTGCTTACACTCTTCGGCTTCCGACAGAACTCCGCTCTATTCATCCCGTCTTTCACGTCTCTCAACTAGAATCTATCCTTCCTAATCCTATCCCTAATCCTATCCAGGACCCGCCCGGACCCGTTATCGTTGAAGACTCTGAAGATCATTACGAGGTCTCGGAGATACTCGATTCCAAAATCGACCGACGGTTCCGATGCAAGCTACAGTACTATGTACGATGGTTAGGATATGAAGGTACTGACGAAGAATACTCCTGGATCCCGGCCGATAACTTCCAGGCCGATGAGATCATTACAGAATTTCACGCTAAGTACCCTAATAGACCAGGTCCTTCCGGATCCGTATGATCCTTATTTCAACCTTTTTTACTCTGTTCAAATTCAAGAAAACTTTTACAAATACCAAGGGCCAAGTGGCCGTTTCGGTCCGTACTATATACATTTTTTTCTCTCTCTACCTATTAAGGTCCGACATCGGCCGCTTCCGTTCCTTACACTTCTACCTCCATCTCATCTCCATCTTTTTCCCCTTCGGATCCGCTTCTTCTTCCTCTTCCTCTTCCTCTATCGCCTTTTTCTTCCCTTTCTTCTTTTCACTCTGTTCCACTTCTACTTCATCTTCTTCACCTGTCGCACGCTTCTGTTTCGGAGCCCGCTTCGGTACTTCAACAGCTTCCAATTGAAGTTTTTTCTTCGTTCCCGCTCGGCCCCGAACCAACTTGCGTAGCAACGCGTTGTTTTCCTCCGCTAACTCGTTGCTTCTCCGCATCTCCTCCAAAATCTCTTCTAAGACACTGTCCCTATCCTGGACAGTCGGAGCCGAACGACCACCCGAGGTCAAGGAACACTTGACTTTCGACTTCCTACACTCGGTACAAGCATGACCAAGCTTGGAAGCCGCCGGGACCGAACAGTCAAGCTCTTTCAAAGAGCAACAATCGCAAACTAAGGAAAGGTCAGACAGGTGTTGAAAAAACAGAAACAAAAAGACTTACCTTTCGGAGCTGCGATAATCCGACCCCCTTCTGCCTCTTTCACTACTCGTTTCTTTTTGCCTCCATCCATATAATTTCCGATCGGCCGCTTCGCCCGATCTTTTCCTTCCTCCACTCCGAGTTCATACGCGTCGAAAGGAGTCATTAATTTCAACTATCCAAAGGGTTAGTAAGTACTAAATTAACAACAAAAGGGACTTACGTTTTCGGACAACTCTTCTTCCATCTGCGCTTCCTCATTTCTTTGTCCTACCCTGGACCCGCTCGCGTCCATTGATCTCCTCTCTTTGTCCTACCCTGGACCCGCTCGCGTCCATTGATCTCCTCTCTTCGTCCTCCCGTCGGACCCGTTCGGCTTCATCTCGCTTCCATTTCGCCAACTTCTCCCTATGCTCAGCCTGCTCGGTATCCCACGCTTCCTGCTCCTGAGCTGACTTCACTTCCTTCTTGTACTCCTCATCCTCGAAAACCGTCTTTTCCCACTCCCACTCATCCAACTCCTCCTGCGCCGCTCGGATCCGACTCTTTTCGTCTCGCACCATTTTTGCCCACTCCATATCGGAAACTCCGCCGGGGCACGTGAACTTGGATGCATCAAAAGGCTCGACCCCGATCGGACGCGGCTTGTCGAATGGTCTTCGTTTGTTAAGGGTGGGTCTAGGCATTAGGAGGGGAAGGAACTCGGTGGGGACTGCGCTCATGATGGTGAAGGAAGGAGGTTAAGGGGGAATGGACTTAGAAATTTTCATGGTACGCTTTATATATCCTTTTTCTTATTTGTCTCCCTTTGCCTCTCGGCAATCACTCGATCGTTTTCAACTTAGAAAATCACGTTCATCGGACTCCGCACAGATCCGACTCACTTCATTTTTTTCGAAATTCCACCTTACTATATTTACATCGGTTTCCGTCTTGGAAAGGTTCTTGAGGGCAAGAACCTTAAGAGGGGGATACTGTTACATCCATGCCGGACCAATCCGGACTGACATGACAATCACTTACTCCACTTACCTTAATCTCCGTACTACCTATTAAAGCCTAGACCATCAGCTTGGGAGTCGGCGGTCCGAATGCAGATCCGACTATTGAATCCGTCTCGGACCTTGTACATTTCTATCCTATATAAGATGTACAACTTAGTAGTTACATTCTTTAGAATTAAACTCGACTCTGGTTTCCCAGTGACCTGGTCTAAGGCAGCTCAACTCAGGAAGCCGTTGTCCAATAACTTCGGCTACTGTCAAGACTCCGTCATTCTCTTCAAACTCCTCCACTCTCCTCGTCGCTCTCCGACACGCTCCGATCAACTCCGTTTCTTCCCTCTCTTCATCTTAGATCATTCCTCTTTTAGTATATCCTTCCGTACATATCTTATATCTTATCTTATCGTTTCTCCCTTCGGTTCCGTTTGGTTCCGAGTCATTCCGCACGTCCTTAACAGGTCAATGTACTGGCGAGATTCCAAAACAATCCCAGAAGATTACATTGGGAGGCATTAGTCCATGTCGCCGACTACGTGAAGGGGACTCTGGACTATAGCATACGATATACTCCAGGGGGGGATTTGAAACCGGTTGGTTGGGTGGACGCGGATTGGGGGGGATGCAAGGACACCCGGCGTTCAACATCGGGACATGTATTCTTTATGGCTGGCGCGCCTGTCTCCTGGGGATCAAAGCGACAGGCCTCTGTAGCGCTGTCGACAGTGGAGGCGGAGTACATTGCATTGGCTAGAGCGAGTCAACAGGCCGTTTGGATGGTCTCGTGGCTTAAAGAAGTGGGGATAGAGACGAACGGACCTATTAATCTACATGGGGACAACGAAGGCAGCCAAAGCCTTATGGAGAATTCGAAGCACCATGGCCTGGTAAAGCATATCGACCTACGGCACCATCATATTCGGGAGAAGGTGGCTTCAAAACAAATATGCACGGTCGACGTTGATACTGGGAACAATGTCGCTGACATCTTCACGAAACAGCTCGGAGGACCCCAGCATCGGAAGATTGTCAGGTTATTGGGCTTGGACGGTTCGAAGTAGGGGGGGTGTTGAATATAATACTTCGTCCGTCCTCCACAGCCACATTCCTTCTCAAGTACATTCCCCCTCGGACGCCCCTTTTGACGTTATGCTTCCAGTTTCTGTTTACTCTCTTACTATTTCATTCTATTTACCTTCGATACATTATATAGTTTCACATAGCATTCGGGCTCCCTCAGTTGACGTTTATCGCACTGAGGTGAGCCCTACTTTACATTCTTACTTATTATATTTCTGACAGTCTCGTAGCTCTTCTATTCACAACAGGTACTTAATACACAAATACAGTTGACGTTTATTGCACTGAGCTCTTCTATTCACAACAATAATCAGCTTATGAATACTGATCAACCAACAGCCGAAGGGCTGAAAAAGGTCTGTGACTTCAGGTTCGAATTCGGGTTGCCTAGTAAGCAAGTAGTGAGTGCTTTGTGAGCTGTACTTGTTCACAAGGTCCGGTGAACCAAGATTCATACAGAAGCATGCGTTTTGCAGAAGCAGACACCTGTTTTCCAGGGTTCGTGTACTGCACACAAAGGCATAGCAACACATAAAAAATGGACTCTAAATCATGGCAGTAGAGGTGTCCTCTAGTCAATTTGCGATCGAAGAGGTCATAGGCCATATATGGTTCTGTACCACTGTACAACTTGGAGAGTGCCCTTCCATCCTCTCCCGTGGTGACCTTCGCGAGTGAATCGAAGTTATCGAGAACTCCATTGTGAATCTCGCCGCCGGAATTTTGGTAAATGGCTGCTTTGTCGGTGAGAATGGGACTATCAACGGGAGCTGAAATGAGATAGGTCGGCGTAATGGACAGACTCATCTGGACGGAAACACTTTGTGAACGCGACATGATGGTGATACGGGAACACGTGTCGCACACTTTTTTTTTGCTGTCATACTGGACCAACGGTCTGCCCGGAGTTCTCGGAATCTTAACAGAGGGTCTGACCTTCCGGACTCGGCTTGAACGCTGTTTGCGAAGAGTACACTAATCGATATCGATAAACCTCAATTCCGACGTTGAAGGTCGCCAATATCTTTGATGTGCTGAAATCATTTGAACCTAAAGTAGTCCCAATATCCACAAAAAAGCTGGCCCTGCATTTGGGTCAGCCAAGAGGTGAAGTGTTGAAAAACGCCACAATCGAACGGGATTAACACGGCCAGCTCCTTTCCAGGCCCCTCAAGAAATCCAATGTCTATTGTCTGCATGTCCCCCGCATGTATCCCTATGTGGCAGTTTGTGCCTCCAGCTGAGTTCCGTGAAGGCCAACATAATCTCCTTAACACGGGCATAGGTGAAGTGGCCACCAAGCGTCTCATCGTCAAACGCTGTCGAGCCATCGCTGATGACGGTCGCCCTTAGACGCGCCAGGTTAAACACTTCCCTAGATATATTACCGCAAACAAGACAATTGTGCATCTCAATCAGCCATGAAGTGAAGTCTCGAAAAAAGGGTGTGATCGTAAAGTTGACTGTGCCTTTGGTGACCAAATCCCTTTTCGTGAGCCGTACTTGTTCATAGGTTCCCGTGAACCAAGAATCATATGGAAGTGGCTTGTCAGAGACATCCACCTGCTCTCCAGGACCCTTGTACCGCGAACAAAGACATAACAGTGCATAGAAAAAAGACTCGAGGTCGTGGCGGTAAAGGCGTCCTCCAGTCCATCTGCGATCGGAGAGGTCATAGGCCATAAGTGGCTCTGTACCACTGCGCAGATTGTAGGATGCCGTTTTGTCCTCTACCGTGAGTAAATCGCAGCTATCAAGAATACCAGTGTGAATTTCGCTGGGCTTTTGGTGAATGGCTGCTTTTTCGATGAGACCGGGAGGACTGTCGATGGGGGTTATAATGAGATTGGTCGGAACGGTAATGGTTGTGAATGGACTCCTAGCTACTGGTGTCTGGACAGCAGGACATTGTGAGTACGACATGATGGGATACGGAAACACACGTGTGACGCGTTTTTGTCATACTGAACCTAGCGGTCCGCCCGGCCCAGTTTTTGAATTATTACCTGCTCCTACTATTACTAAAAAACCTCGTGAATCCAACTTCCATTGTCTGCATGTCGCTCCGAATGAACCTCCAAAATCAAGCAACTGGTTCGGTAGTTCACTCAATTCCCTTGAAGGTCACCATAATCCCTTTAACATCCACATATGTGAAGTGGCCACCAAGTGTCTGATCATCGAACGTGAGACCTGCATTGGCCCTCTGCTTAGATCGTCTGTAGGCATGATATCCGTCAAAGCTGGTCGTGCATCCGAGCCAGCCAAGACTCGAAATGACGAAAAAAGTCCGTGACTTCAGGTTCGAATCGGGGTTCAGTAAGCAAGTCCATTTTTGTCAGTCGTACTTGCTCATACGTTGCAGTGAACCAAGAATCATATGGAAGTGGCTTGTTGGAAACGTCCACCTGCTCTCCAGGACCCTTGTACCTCGAACAGAGACATAAGAGCACATAGAAAAAAGATTCGAGGTCGTGGCAGTAGATGTGTCCTCCAGTCCATCTGCGATTGAAGAGGTCGTACGCCCTAAATGGCTTCGTACCAGTGTGTAGTTTTGAGGTTGCCTTTTCGTCTTCTACGGTGATCCTCGTGAGTAATCTGAAGTTATCGAGAATCTCATCGCAGTGGAACTCGCCGGGCTCTGCTTTTTCAGTGAGACCGGGAGGGCTATCAAAGGCGGATGCTAAAATGTGATTGGTTGGCGTAATAGCCACAGTTGTAGATAGATTCGGGGTGACCGTTCTCTGGACAGAGGACGACATGATGGTGAAGCGGAAACACACGTGTGATGCTGTACTAAACCAACGGTCCACCGCCCGAGGCTCTCTTCCTTACCACCACGGCGTTTGACACGGCGATGAAATCTATTTACCTGGTACAAACTCTTTTTCCACTATCGCGTTTTTAGTTCTAGCCCTAGCCTGATAATTATTTTTTTTTTCATTTTCATAGTCATACACGCCGTTCTGATTCTTCCGTGAGCTCGACGGAAGGTGCTCTATTGCTCTTGTGCATGAAGTTCATGGCTAGGCCGAGTCCACTAACAGACGTGATCATACCAGGTCGTGATGCAAAGGAGGCATGAAGGAGGCAAGTATGTATGATTCAGCCCAGGTGTCAGTCACTGCCAAATCGACCCTAATTCAGCTTTTGCAGGTGTCGAACAATGCATCAATCTCTCTTGAATCAAGTGCATGGCTTTGCTTGTTTACCGACTTGTCTTGATTATAAAACCTCGACCTCCATTTGCAGGCATGCAAGTTGTGCGCAACTTCACGCGTTCAACGACTCCAATGATCCCATACTTTTTTCTCTCATGACAGTAAGCTTAACAGCATCTAGAATGATTCGTTATTAACTCCAAACGTACAGAGCTGACCCCAGTACACCGTTTCATTCAAAGTCATCCACGTTGTTGATGAGCATTGTTGCAGTATCTTAGTGCTTTTCAGGTTGCCTTGGTGCGTCTCTGTCTTGGTTTCTATTTTTTTTTGTTATTATTGAAGTAAACTTCTAAGTAGATACCCGCCCACTCCATACCACCCTCTTTCCTTTGGCGCAAGAACCTGTGGATTCACCTTCATGAATGGAATGGGTATTTTCGGCGAATCCGATGCTCGTGTGCGAGCCTCTGCCAGTAAATGGGTGGCGGGATGGTCCAATGGTGGCCCTCTTATGATGCCGCGAGGTATGCCATACCCATGTGGGTGTTCTTCCTGGCTGAAGATGTTTCTGTTTCTTCTTCAGTAGGGCCTAATAACCGGGAGGATCAAGCTTTTGGGCTCAAGTCGATATGCATATGCGAAAGCTCAGTGATAGGAATTGAGGGAGATGAGGGATTTGTTGGCAGTTGGAGGACATGTTTAGCATCACCCGCCTCGGTGATGGGATGAAAGAGCCTCTCGTAGAAGGGCGAAGTCACAGGTATGGGTGATGGAGTTTTTGTTTGACTTTAGGATTCACATTGATTTGTCTACTTTCAGGTTTTCGAACACCTTTGCATCAACGTCGACTTGCTCTCGAACCAAGCGCACAATCTATATTGCATGGCACGGAGTGTACATCGATCGTCCGGCTCCAATCCCAAAAATGTTGGATTTACCTAGCTCTAGGTTTCAACTACCTGGATGGTCCATGAGTTGGTCAAACACCTCCTCACCTTCGGTTTAGACCAATCATATGGACGGAAAACTATCGTTGATTTGGCATCAGGATGGATGGAATGATAACGGTTGTGTCTATTTCGTCTCTCGATTCGGTTGACCTTACTGATCTGTTCCTTCCCTTAGGTGTTTCGGTTACCGTTTATCTCAAGTTTACACCCATGCTTTCAAGAATTGGGATCTTCCCTGTTGTCTTTTCATGCGCCAGTTTCCATGGTTCCCTTGTTCGGCTACCGGACACGAACCTATACTATTGGTCTCTTGGTTCCAACGACGGAGGAGGATTGCGTAGCGCCAAGGCTTCCGTGCTACCCCTGGTTTCTTGGAGGATGATGAGCTCTTGTGGGAACTTCAAGCACCGAACCACGACCGATTTTGCGTGTTCGATGGGATTCCGTTATCGTTGAGATTGTTTCTTCTTGAAGGAGGATGGTATTAGTATGTCTTGATTTTGCCATTGGATATGCATAACTGATTGTATGTTCGCTTCTGATAGGTCCCACTTCCTTCATGTGTTGCTTAATGAGGGCAACATTGTGGAGGTATACTCTCCTCCCTCTTACATTGTCTTCGATGACTGTACGCTGGATGGTCCTCAACCCCGTCCCGGCGACATTCACCACCCTCTCGGAGACAAGGATTTCTCATTCATTGAGGAACCTCGCGAGAGATTTGATCTCCCCCTGTCTATCTTTGCACACCCTCCCTCCCCGGTTTCCGATGGTTTACCAAACATTGCCAGGTGATTTTGGCCACGTGTGATGGGATATCCTGTGCTTGAGATAGTTCAAAATGTTCGTTCCATCGGTGTAAGTGGCTTTATTTTTCACAAGATGCCCGTCGCTGACCGTATGGTTGCTCCTACTAACTAGGTCCCTCTGCCTGACCTGTCTGGTCTCCAGGATCACACTTTCTTACCATCCAATGCTTAAAGTGGAGATTCTATGTAGATGGATCTTTCGTCCTCCTCTGGCGTCGACTTTGGTGACTGGAGGCCATCGAGAGACTGGTCTATCATGGGTGTGGTTGAAGACAACGGTATGGATGTGGATGATTGCTGCACTCGGATTGAGCACCTCACTGTTGACATTACAATGGAGGGTAGACGACTTGGATTTCGGATACGGATTATTAAGCATCACGAACACGAAGCCCAACATTTCACGGCCTGAAGGGGGAAGTCATCTGCAGGCTTGAAGAGGTTGCGGAATGACCATTTCTGGGGGGGAAGGGCTTACAGTAACTTTCGGATAATGCATATGCATATTCGAAGGACCTGCTTATTTTGTGTCATTGGAATGTGCAAGAATAGCCAAAATCTTCAATCGAGTTCAATGTTATATATAATCTTGTGTGAATATGGATGCAGACAACTCGACAGCCGAAGTGATACCGTAGCTAAACGCTCTGACTGCCAAGTGGTACTCTAATGCGATGGATGCCAAGTATTCCCCAGAACAAAGCAACCTGCATGCCGTCTGGCAGATGGATCATAGTCAATTCAACGAAATGCGAAGAAATCATTCATCAAGTTGCATAGGCATTAGAGAAAGGAGGTCTTTTCTTAGAGTTTCAACTTCATAGGCACAATCGGGAGGGAACTTCTAAAAATGCGTGTGAATACAATGAAAGAATGATGTAGCTGAAGGCCATACCTCGAGCCACGACAGTAGCTTCTTCCTCGGCATCTCGAATTTCCTTGGGTCATGGTTGCCCAATCCCAATGTCTTAGCAAAATCCAAGAGCATCCGAAAGTGGGGAAGTAGTTCAGGTAAGGGAAGACATTTTGCAATTAGACGTGGACACTTCACCAATAGGTGGCAAGTGAGATCGCGGCGCAGGATGGTCAAATCTTGTGTTTTGTGTGTGTCCAAACTGGCTACAAGTCTTTTGAAAACTTGAGCACAGCCAGCTGGGATATTGACGTGATACATGTCCGTTATACCAGGGATCAGAGTCGAAACGCAATTAGAATCAAATGCAGAGCTTGACTCGCACCGGCAAAACTCGGCTGAGCGCAATCTGATCGTAGCCAATCTACGCAATTCCTGGTACTGGGCATAGTTCATGCCAGAATCCATCATCCGTTCGACGTGAATTGTTTCACCCTCAGGATTTGAAGACTGCCACCAATCGACGATTGAGAGGATTATTGGAGCAATGACGTCATTGGGGAATGTTGTGCTTCGAATGTGAAATCCGCGTTGAATGCTTTTAAACTGATCCAAAAGATCGGCGGTGTTGGTCTAGAAACAAGCTTAAGTGAACTTCATCACAACTCCTCACAGGATGCATGACTTACTTTAGATTCTAGCCAAGTTGAGATCATTTTGAAGTCACAAAGAAGGCGATGCAGGCAGTTGGGAGACTTCGCGAAGGCACCACCTAAGTCCATATGGTAGAGTTCGAACAACAATTCCTCACTAGTAGGATTGTCGACGTCAGTGCAGATGCGAGCCCAATTTTCCATGACTAAAACCCTATCTTCGCTCCAAGGGACTACATCCCTCCGCAAAAAACGGAGGCATTTCAGTGCAAGGAGGTTGCTATGATAGCGTTTTTCGATGAAAAACTCCTTTGACCGAGAACGGGAGAAGACGAAATCCCGGAATGTGTAATGTGTGGAGACAACAAGAGAAATGGATTGGAAACCAAATTGTTGATCCACGTGAATAATTGTGTCCATTGCTTGCAATGTCTGATTTAAATCCTCTCTCCGGAGTCCAACCAAAAATCGGATGAAAGCAGGTGAGTTTGACCCACGGGATGGTAGTAGAATTGCCGCAAGTGTCCGAAGGAGCATGTCGTGACCCACTAACTCTGCGGAAATAGACAAAGCCACGTGGTAGAAAGCATCCACCTCCGACATCAGCACACTACTGATACGACCCACTTGATAAAGGCGACCGCTCCAGCGTTGTACCAATTTTCGTAAAGAACTCGAGTAAGCTGAGCGTGCGGTCCCTAGCAACCCAGGATCATCTCTACACCGCTTGGTAAGGAGTCTAGTCCACCGACAGGCCAGGGAGTCCTTCCACATCGATTGGTCGATGTAGAACTCCCTTGAACGTGCCTGGCTGAAAAGGAAATCGGTGAAAGATTGGTGGTAAATGCCAATGTCATCTTCCCAACCACGGACATTGAGTACCGAGTGCATCGCACGTAATGTCTGAGCCACCGTGCCAGAAGAGAGCCCAAGTAAAAGTTCAATGAATGCTGGAGATGATTTTGGAGTTATGGTGATCACCGCAAGAACAGGGAGCAGACGCTTATCACAGTCAGGGTTGGCACGCAATACCACAAGATAAAGTTGGTCGAGATCATTGAAGGGCGAATGAATCAAAGATACAGAGGAAGGATTGGATATAGTATTGAGGATAATGCAAAGCTGATCAGTTGGAAGCGTGTACTCCATCTTGACAAACTTCATGGCAGTTATCACAAAAATGAATTGACCGTCAGCTTTCCGAACCAGGAACCGAACATGATGGGGAGATGGCCACGGGTTTGGGAATACAACCTGCGAATAGCTTGGATCTTCTTGGATCTCCTGGAACTGCTGATTGAGATAAAGTTCAATGTCGTAATGGGGGCAGAAAGAATCATCCAGTTCGATATGTTTGGTCAGGTCACTGAAACAACTAAATTCTTGTCGAATCCAGGATTCAGGACGGCTGCATATGAGAAACCGTATAGGGTAGTGGTATGGTTGTTGATATGTGGCAAAAATGATGGAGAGGACACGGCGCTGCATGGCAGCATCACCACATTCATCCAGGCCATCGATGATGACCAGGTTGGGGACCCTGTGAGCAGATGACGGGGGAGGATGATTCAGATTTTCTAGGATGAGTTCCTTGTACTGATCTTCCAGCCTAGCCTTGAGGATCCGAGGATCAGCAGCGATTCTCTGGTCAACGAAGGGCTTCAAATGTGGCCTTGTCACTACGAGGCCATGTGTGATGGATAGAATGAGGGATGAAGGATTGTTTCGCTTGGGGTCCGATCTGAAAAAGAAGAACGAGGCCACGAGGCCATCTTTCTCGCATTCTTCGGCAACAGTCAATGCGATGGCTGACTTTCCTACACCCGCAGCGCCAGAAAGCCAACAAATTGGCATACTCTCGCAGTTGGAAACTCCCCATTGCCGAATCAGTTTGAGAACTGCTTTACGAGTTCCAGGGAGACAACGGCCCCGGTCAACCTGTTGTTCCGAATTATGAGATGCTCCGACGTCTGCGATCGCTTCCCAAAGTGCTGCAGAATAAACCGTTAGTTGTTTCCACTGAAAGAAACATACAATGGTTACCCACGATTTCCAGTATAAAGATTCTGATTGAACAGATCGCGACCGACGTTATTGAATACCGCATTTCCTATCCTGGTGTCGCGGGCATTGTTGAGTATGTGTTGGTTTCCAGCCTGGAAAGAGTAGATTTGGGACGACCCGGGCATAGAGAAGACCTATTGCGAGTTGGATGATGGTGGATAGAGGTCGGGGGTGCGTCGACATGCTGTTGTTTGAGAAAGTACAGCCGCACACGGCAGCACCTGTCATTCTCACGATTCAGTCCTGATAGAATGACATTGTGACGGTGGCGAAGTTACTGACAGTTTCTGGCCAGCATGAATTGGCTCTCGAGCACGGGGTTTGATCTGGGTAGTTAGATCCTATATTGGTGTATAGTCTCAGACAACCATCCTCACCCCCACTCCCAGCTGAAGATTAACTCGGAACTTCCAACTACCATCACCCCTTCATCCATAAACATGTCAGAAGAAGACTACCATGAATCGACCTCCTAATGCGCGCCTTGCAACGAGTACTTCTACGACCACGGATAACGTCGCGAAATCCGTAGGCTACGGAAAGCCATCCTTGATGCGACATCCGCCATAAAAAGTTCCTAAATAAGAATACTTTGTGTGTGATAAGTGCCCATCGATATTGAATGCCAAACTTACCTCACCCTCCGCACAGCACTACCTCGAAAACCCTTGGCCACCACTACTGCGTCGCATGCGATAAGCTTTTCAACTCTGCCGGTGGTCCTGTTGCCTTCTTCTACCTCAAACGGGCCGCGTAATTCATTTCCTCTCGGCTCCTTCAGCACGTTGATTACGCAGCCCTCCATCGCGAATTCATGATGACGAAGACGATGAGGATGATCATGAAAAACGCGAAGATAATTGGGAAGACGAGCTAGCCTTGCAGGGCTGTGGAGGTGGCTGTCAAGACCCCGACATCTACCCTGAGGACACATCGTTTGAAGACGAAGAGGACCTCGGAGACCCTCCATACGACTTTGTGGCAGATTCAAAAGATGGGTGGCTGGAGGAAGGTGTCAAAGAGCCGGACGAATTCAAGTGCTCCATGTGCTAGAGATGTGGGCATTTGTTGTGCTCCGTGTATCAAGGCTGCTTTACATTATTCGGGAGTGTATCCTGTTTGTGACGAGGACGACGATGTAGCACAGTTGAGGAGAGCGTATTTGACGACTGCTCGCCGGTATTGATATTGGATCGATTGTAGCCTGAGCTCGTGAATGCATGGATGAGTTTGAAAAGCCTTCGACTGAATTTCCCACCGGCTCTCTTCCTTACCACCACCATCTTGGCGTTTGACGCGGCCATGAAATCTATTTACCTGGTACGTACTCTTTTCCCACTATCGCGTTGTTCGTTCTAGCCCTAGCCTGATAATGTTTTTTTTTCTTTTCATAGTCAATTCATACACGCCGTTCTGATGCTCGAGTCGGCGGAAGGTGCTCTATTACTGTTGACACCTTTTGTGCATGGAAGCTTGCCGTACCTGTGATTTCTTTCATGACGGTGAGTTCAACAGCATCTGGAATGGTTTCGTTACTAACTCCAAACGTACAGAGCTGATCTCAATACAACATTTCATTCAAAGTCATCCGCGTTGTCGACGAGCGTTGTTGAAGTATCTTACTTTTCATGTTACCTCGGTGCGTCTCTGTCTTGGTTTCTATTTAGTTATTGAAGTTAACTTCTAAGTAGATAGCTGCTCAATCCGTACACGGTACCACCCTCTTTCCTTCGGCGCGTGTGGATTCACCTTCATGAATGGAGCCTCGAGTCAATACTATTAGTCATCGCAGCTTTCGACGAAGCTTCAAGTTGGTTCAACGCCATTCCATTCTCTTCCTGACCGTGGATTTGTATCAGCATCATGCTTGCGGGCCAGACTTTGGATGGTCTCATTCTCCCGAAGCTTCTTGCACACGCATAGGCAGATTTCCCGAACTTGAAGTCGACGCTGCATTGGAAGTCGTAAATGTATCGATAGTCGAGTTTTCATGAATGATGGGAGGATGGCGGTACGTTCGATTCTAAATCCAACCTTACCCTCTCACTTACCCAGGTATCCCCTCAGGTGTCAAATACCCGACCACCCCACGATCTGGCCAAACCGCTGTTCAGCTTCGATTTAGTCCCACCCTACAAACAAAAACAGGCTTTCGTCTGGTTAGCTCAAGCGTTTCGTGTCTTTAGCACGTTAAATGTTCCCCCTGGAAAAGGTTTACGGAATGTGATCTCTTCCCTGTGGAGTCTGACGGTCTTACTGATCTTTCTTTTCCCAGGACAACTATCTATCGTAGTCCTCGAACTTACCCCTAGTGATATTTACTATCCCCCTTCTGAAGCGCACGATTGATTCAGTCATCCTTGCCATTTTTTCATATGCCCCTTTTCGTGGTTCTCCGCAAGTTTCCCTGACATAACTGGGTGAGGTTCCGTGAACGAACCTCTACTACTGGTCACTTGATCCATGCGGACACTCGGTGGTGGCAGAGGCAGAATGCGTGGCTGCAGGGCTTCATTGTTACGTTCCTGAAGTCAAGGCATTGAACAAGAACTCGAGTATGTGAGCCGCCTTCGTCTTCTGAGTCGTAAACCAAACCACCGTCTAATGTCTACCCAGCCTCGTGAGGTTCAATTCGAACGGTGGCTGGTGTGGAGGTTGTCGGCCATCGAAAGCTGACTTCCACATCAAATTCTCAGCACCCCGGTACATCATAATCGTGGATCATGGGTCTACACAGGTTTTACCTTTGATTTGAGTGGCGATCCTGATCGCACGTGCATGAGGTCCATCGAGTCGTTCAGGCAGAGGTATGTTATCCCATCTGATTCATCAATCCATGTCTTTTTACGTTGGTTGCAAGGTTCTTGATCTCGGGAGAAGTTTTCTGGATATGTGCAATGTCACCATGCGTTATCCATATCACCGTTCATCGTGATTCCTTCAGACACTTCGTTGTTATTCAATCGTACAATTTTTGCTGTAATGACATCCGTCCTTTGTTCAGAATCATCACGTCCCTTTCAGTACTTCCTGGCCAGTAAATTTCCTCAGTAGGAAATCATCGATGCGAAGCTATTCCACTTTCCACCCTTCAAACTTAATTCGCGTTTATTTTGGCGACGTTATTTGGCCCCGAGATTCAACATAACTTAACGGTAACGGTTTTTCAGTTAGCCCATGCTTCACGGTTAGATCTCTTGACTTTCGGAATCCAACCCTTCCCTTCAACCCTCGAGGTGCAACAAAGCGTAACGTTGGGTACCGGTGGAAGTTTCAATATTTCTTTGCCAGGATCGACTCGGAGTTCGTGGGGGGAGCCCACAACTTGAAAGCTTGAGGAACTCACAGAATCTCCGATTCTGAGTGTGGCCCGGGGACGGTGGGTCACGGCGTCCTGAGGTTACTCGAGGCCACTCGTAGCTACAGTTACGGACTCTGATAGGTGTATATGCTTAGAGCAACGGTTCCTCTGTTTTGTAGTATCGATGAAGGATTTGGGTAGCCGCATGAAGCAATTCCTGCCCCATTGAAGTTGTTGAATGAGCAAGCCTGCCCAACACGACTCGAAGCTTGACACCCGCCTCGTAACGAAGAATTGATAGACGAACTGAAAATAAAGTAAATTGAATTGTCTAGTGTACGGATATGGATATGATACATCTTCAGATAACTCTATAGATGACTGAATCATGAAAATAGAACGTTTAATCGTCTGTATACCTTCTATTTGTCTTGACTCTTCTATCCAAAATAAAGTCAACCAAATGATTCGGCACTTTACTCCTCCAACTCAACTCCATCGAAGGTTGACATAATGCCTTTAACATTCGCATACGTGAAATGACCACCAAGCGTCTCAACGTCAAACGTGAAATCCACATCGGTCTGTGTCTGCGTCTGCTGAGGGTGAACGTCGTCTAAATTTCCATAAAAAAGCTGGGTTTGCATCTCATCCAGCCAAGAATCGAAGTCTCGAAAAAAGTCCGTGATTTGAGGTTCGAATTCGGGTTCGGTAAGCAAGTCCCATTTTGTCATCCGTACTTCTTCAGAGGTTCCCGTGGACCAAGAATCATATGGAAGCGCCTCGCCATCATTGAGAGCCTTTCCAGGGCCGTTGTACCGTGAGCAAAGCCATAACAACGCGTAGAAAAAGGACTCGAGGTCGTGGCGGTAGAGGTATCCTCCAGTCCATCTACGATTGAAGAAGTCGTGCGCCCTAAATGGCTTCGTACCAGTGTACATGTGCAGTTTCGAGGGCGCCTTTTTACTATCTTCTACGGTGGTGAGTAATCTGAAGTTATCAAGAATCTCATCGCAGTGAATCTTTGGTGAATGGCTGATTTTTCGGTGAGACTGGGAGGGATATCGAAGAGAGTAATGGTCACAGTTGTGGATGGACTAGGGGTGAATGTTCTCTGGACAGAGGACGACATGAGGGTGAAGCGGAAACACTGTGCGACGCGTTTTTGCTTTACTGGACCAACGGTCCGCCGGGCCGGAGTTTACGGAGTCTCATCTTACACATACATAGATAGATCGAAGAAGGTGAACGAGCATATGAATATGATACATCCTCATAACCCTTTAGATGCATGCTCCTAATTACTGAATCGTGGAGCTCTCGTGAATCCAACTGTCATCATTTGCACCCCCCTCCGAAGGAGTCAATCAAGTGATTCGGTTCGCTCCTTCAACTCAACTCCAGTGAACGTCGACATAATCCCGTTAACAATCGCATACGTGAAGTGGCCACCAAGTGTCTGGTCGTCAAACGTCAGACCCTCATCTAATTTGATCTGCTGAGATCGTCTGAACCTGACGTAGTCACAATATCCATCACAAAGCTGGCCCTGTATCTCGGTCAGCCAAGAGGCGAAGTGTTGAAAAAAGTCCGTGGGTTCAGGTTTGAATTTGGGTTGCCTAAGCAAGAAGTATTTTGTGAGCCGTACTTGTTCATGAGTTCCGGTGAACCAAGTATCGTACGGAAACTTGTGTTTTGCAGAAGCGGATACCTGCTTTCCAGGCCTCGTGTACTGCACACAAAGGTATAGCAACACATAAAAAATGGACTCCAAATCATGGCGATATAGGTGTCCACCAGTCCACGCAGAGTTAAAGAGGTCGTATGCCATAAATGGCTGTGTACCAGTGCGCAGATTGGAGGGTCCCCCTTCGTGTTCTGTGCGGACGTTCGTGGGTAATCCGAATTTATCGAGGATTCCATCGCAGTGAATCTCGCCGGACTTTTGGTAAATGGCTGATTTTTTGGTGAGACAGGGAGGATGATCAATGGGAGACGCTGAAAATGGATTCGTCGACTCGATGATTAAGGATGGCGTAGTAGTGTCTGGTGTCTGGTGATGGTGAAACGGAAACACGCATGCGACGCGTTTATGTCCTGGCCGACGGTCCGCCGGGAATTGTTTCCGGCGACGCGAAGTGAGCCTCTAGAGAATCCTCAAAGTTGTTTTCGACTTCTTCCAGATGCATGTAAAAATCGTAGATGTATCACCACAACCCTATAGATACGTGCGCCTAATGACTGAACTGTAGTCTGTGAGAAAACGGGAAATCCATCGACAATCGAATGTATATCGTCTGTATAATTATAAGCAATGACCCCCTCCGAATAATCCACTATTCAAACGAGTCAATCAAGGTTCAACTTGATTTCGTTGAAGGTCGACATAATCTCCTCAACATGGATATGGGTGAAGTGGCCACCAAGTGTTTCCTCGTCGAACGTCGAGCCATCGTCGGTCCTCATCGGACTTGCCAGTGAATGTGACAGCTTGAATCCAGTCCTGGATACTATTCCGCAAATGAGACAGTGGTGTATCGCAGTCAGCCATGGGGTAAACGTTCGAAAGAAGTCCGTGGACTCGGGGTAAAATTCGAGGTCAGTAAGCAAGTCCATTTTTGTCAGCCGCACTTCTTCAAAGGTTCCCGTAAACCAAGAATTATATGGAAGTGGCTTGTTGGAAACATCTGCCTGCTCTCCAGGGCCGTTGTACCTCGAACAAAGACATAGCAACGCATAGAAAAAGGACTCGAGGTCGTGACGGTAGAGGTGTCCTCCAGTCCACCTGCGATTGAAGAGGTCGTACGCCCTGAATGGCTTCGTACCACTGCGTAGTTTGGACGGTGCCATTCCGTCTTCTGTGGCGGCCTTCGTAGTTAATCGACAACTCCGTCGTGAATCTCGCCGGGCTTTTGGTCAATGGCTGATTTTTCGGTGAGAGCGGGAGGACTATCGATGGGATTTAAAGTGGGATGGGTTGGTGTAATGGTTATGGATGGACTCGTAGTTACTGGTGTCTGGACACAAGGACCCTGTGAGTACGACATGATGAGGGTGAAGCGGAAACACGCGTGCGACGCGTTCTTGATGCACTGGATCAACGGTCCGCCCGGAGTTTTCGGGGCCTTCATCTGCTGTTTAGAGCGGGATTTTCTACATATGCATCTGGAAGAGGTCGAACTATTATACGGATATGATACATCCTCATAACTATAGGAGCATGACTGAAGCGTGAAACTATTGTGGAACCCATCTGCATATCCCCCCGAATGATCATTGATCCAAATGAAGTCAAACAAGTGATATGTCGGTTCGCTTCTTCAAGTGAGTTCCTTTGAAGGTAGACATGATCTCTTCGACGGGGATATAAGTGAAGTGGCCACCGAGCGTCTTCATATCAAACAAAGAGGCACCAGGGTCCTTCGATACGGTGAGGATGGACTTGCTAATATACCCAGAGGCAATCCGGTTGTGAATACCAGTCAGCCATGGTATGAAGTGTCGAAAAAAGTCGGTGACTTCAGGTTCGAATTCGGGTGTGTTAAGCAACTTGAATTTCTCGAGAGAGACTTGTTTATAAGTTCCGGTGAACCAAGAATCATGCGGAAGCTTGTGTTTCGCAGGAATGGCCACCTGCTTTCCGGGGCTTGCGTACTGCACACAAAGGCATAATAATACATAAAAGATGGACTCCAAATCATGGCGGTATAGATGTCCACCGTTCCATTTCTTGTCGAAGAGGTCGTACGCCATATATGGCTTCGTACCAGTGCGCTGCTTTGAGGAAGCCTTGCGATTCTCCTCAACCCTCGAGGACAAATCAAAATCATTGAGAACACCGTAAACCTCGCCCGTCGCTTCATCTCGCCGAAACATCATGTTACTCATACTGATGTCCCGGTGCAAGATTTCAGCAATCTTGTACAACCAGCGGTGACCTAAAACCAGTCTCAGTTCCGGAATGAGGAAAGCGACACGGAAGTACATACATTGGAGAATATCGTAGAAGACCTGAGCAAATTCTTCGGGCGTCTTCAACTCGTGGATAGGCTGAAGCTTTTGCTGCACAGTGACGCAAGCATGTCGCTCCTCGTATTCCTTATGGAAGTGTTTCGCTAGCCACGCTTGTGGAGTGTTCTCGCCGAAAGGCATGATGTGAGACCACAAGATACGTGGAAGATGGTTTTGAACCCACTCTCCATCTTTTCCTGTGGCGAGTCTGAGAGCATCCTTGACCAGTTCGTCCTCCGTAACTCTGCTCGTGGCCGGAAAGCTGATCTTCACTATCAAGGGCCCCTTCCAATCACATTCACATCCCCCGTTTCCACATATGCATTCAGCCTCCACTACAACCGTGCCACGGCCAATAACTCCGTGACTGCGGAATAGCAGGCGACGGAGTCGAATACGCTTCTTCATGTCGTCCTTTTCAAGTAACAATTGTATCCTAGCGAATGGATCAATTCTAGATGCCTTGCCGGTTTTTTTGTTGGCTTCTTCATCTTCATCTTCTTCTTCAGCGTCCATCTCTGGATTTTCCTCGTCACCATGCAACATGACACCCCATTGCACTGGATTAAACTGAGTAAAGCAGTAAAGTGCAGCGATAAACAGCTGTCGCTCCTTCTCGTCGAATAAGTAGATCCCATGTGTCTTGACAATCAGGGAGTGATCGTAGTACTGAAGCTGGACGTTGGGGCCATCGACAAGCATTCCGAACGAATGAGATCGAATGCGACCACTCGTCAACAACTCGAGAGCGTAACCAGCACATTGCAACCTGACATGTTCGGGGCTGTCGTTATCTTTCGATAGTGAGCCTGCTATTCGCTCTTCGCTGTTCGGAATCGTCCGTGAGACAACTGTAATAACGTTTCAACGGGGCTTTTTTGTGGAGTAAGAGGTATCTGTACTCACCGGGAGCAGAGGTGGGTTTAGAACTCTTCTGTCGCTTCTGTGTCCCCTGGCCAGAAGTCTGACCAACTGCTGTTGGATCTGTTGAAGTAACGTCTAGTGTTGGATTGACACAAAAACAGACAGGCACTGACCGCGACCACGTTTCTTCGAACCAGATGAAGTAGCAACACCGGAACTACTAGCCTGGGAGCTCTCAGCTTTCGAAGGCTTCTTTACGAAGTATGGGGAAACGACTGGATCATTCAAATGGTCATGATCAGGGAAGGATAATAGAAATCGAGAAGACTACCCACACTCCGTGCCAAGTGTTTTGCCGATTGGTGTATTCTTGATCTCCACGAACATCCGCATCTGTGCCCACGAGATTTTCTTGAACCCTTTCTGCTTATCAAAAAATCCCACGAAAACATTGTTCCTGTCGATCTTGCCCCCCGCCTTCTCCGCCCATCCCCAGAGTGTGACAGCAGTATCTGGTGAACGTCGAGTGTAACCAGTTGTCTGGAAACCC
This sequence comes from Marasmius oreades, assembly GCF_018924745.1. Lineage (NCBI taxonomy): Eukaryota > Fungi > Basidiomycota > Agaricomycetes > Agaricales > Marasmiaceae > Marasmius > Marasmius oreades. The sequence goes on from NC_057332.1 coordinate 2,455,487, forward strand.
GTGCTATGGTTGTACATCACCAGCGAATTCTTGTGATTCTGTCCTCCGGTAATTGTGGCGAAAACCTTATTACACAATTTTGAAAAGGGAGCGTAGAGACCCTCTTCCTGAGTTTCTTCGTACCAAGCGGTTTTGTAATCCTCCCATTCGGCTAACTCGAGAGCGGAACGAAGCTGCTTGGACCACTTAACCTTCCAATCGTTCGGTAGACCAAGAATCTGGGTGGCGAAGACCTCAAATGAAACCAACTGTGCGGTATTACAATCTTCCACCAGATGCTGCTTTACAGTTTCTACCGCAACGGTGGGAGGCTGCTCAGTACCGATCCTACCTCCATAGTGGTCATCCCTTTGGTGACTCGCTGCTGTGAGGCTGTGCGGAGTATGTTTGGGAGGGATCGGTTTAGTTTTTGAGGGAGGTGTCACTGGGGCTTTTGCGGAAGGACCCTGTGCGTCTGCCATGACCGTTGGGAGATGGATGATAGTGGCGAGAAAAGAGCGCGTCGGTGTGATATATCAACCTGGAACCAAGCCACGTGACCGCCGCTGTTACTGAAGGGGCAGGTGATTTTTCCGAAGGAATATGTACTAACTTTAAGTATACCGACCCAGAAATTTCCTTGTCGCCACTTCGTGCACTTTTCCTAGCTATCCTTCAGTTGACATACAAATTGTTTTCCCCCCTAACCACAAGTTGAGAGTTCAAGCAGTATTCACATTATTATATTTACAACCGGTCACCGGTAATACTATCAAATGAACTACTAATACAAGTTCGAAGTAATGGACTTTATCCTTATCTACAACGAGTTCAGAGGTATAATGTATGTGACTGGAAAAACGGCGTGTGTGATGAGGTGAGGGGAAGCGACAGTGTGGGGGTATCAACTAAACAAAAAAGAGCGTGTATAAGAAATGATCGTCGATTTTAAAAAAAAAAAGTGAGCGTGTGTTGATCATTTGTAGTAAACGTCCCGTACGCGTGTATGTGAAAAAGGAGTGACAAGCGACAGCAGGAACGGAAAATATCATAAAAAGCAGTGCGTGATGCAAAAGCTTAAGATCTATTAAAATAAGGAGAACAACGACAATTACGTCCCTCTTTTTGAGAATCAGAAAGCGTGCTTCTAGCCGTGTATCAGCAAACAAGTGGCCTTGATCGGTCGTTAAAAAACAAGGAGGTCGTAAAGGAATTGCGTAAATGCGATATAGAAACTATATGTGTACACAAAGCAGGTGGGTAAAATAGAATAAAAGAAAAAGACAAGGCCGTGACAGTGGCGTTGAGAAGTTTTGATGCAGCGATTAAGAAAAGGAGGGAAGGAAGATGTATGAGAACGGGAGGGGGGAATAGACATTAGATAGCAACAATGGTTACGGTTACCGGTCATCGTGGTCGCACAAAAAGAAAAAGGACGCTTGAAGCGACCGCCGGTCAAAGGGCCTTAAGGAGGGGTGAAGGTGAACGAAACGGAGAAGGATTGGAAATAAGGCGTCCAGATGAAAAAGGGGAGGGGAGGAGGGGACGAAAGAAAACGACGACCATAGAATGTAAAACGCGGTCGCGGTCCGCGGTCATCGTGCGATCCCAAAAGGAAACTCAGACCCTTCCTCAATCCTCATGGCCGGTGTGGCACCATCCACTCGGATCGAAGCCAGAGTATCCACTCCCGGAGTACGCCCCTGAGTGGCGGCAGTGGTAACAGTATCAAACGTTGCTGAACTTCCCAATTTGTTGAATACAAACTAGAAAGAAAGTAAAAGAGTTAGTAATTAACCCATGAGGCGGAAGCCAACCACTCACCCCGCGATAAGGCCTCGAATAATCAACATGATCCCTCAAACTGGTCAAACTAGGCGTCGCTCCAAGTCCACCTAGTCCATCTGAAACCCAGCTCCCATCCATCTCTCTCCCCCGAGCTGCCGAAGACGATAACGACGTCATACCACCACCACCACCATCGGCACCAGAATCAGCACCTGAGGACATGAGAACGAGCTGAGGATCCAACAGCCCCTCCGTGACGCGAATATCAGTCGATTCTTCCGTTGGTACAGGTGAGGGGAACGGTAACGACATCGGATCAAGGCTGCCCGTTCCTCCATGAAGAACCGCGGGTGGAGGTAAAGCCAGACTAAGTGGTTGTGGTGGTGGTGGTGGTAAAGGTGGGTTAAGCAACGACGAAGGAGGGCCGCGTGTCGTCGCTGTAAGTGGATAATAAAACGATGACGCTGGAGGAGGAGGAGCACCAGAAAAAGTAGAGCTCCGGCTTCTCGACAGACTCGACCCCTGGCCCGACGACGGCGTTCGAGGTCCACCGTCACCACCACGTAATCTCATGATAAAACCTTTTAGACTGGATGATGATTGCCTTCGATTCCGATTCCGATTCCCATTGGAGTTGAAGGCCGCGTTTAGAGGAAAAGCTGAAGCTTCGTGTATTCGTACACGTGGGACACTCGGGAGTATTGGAGATGGAGATGAATGGTTATGCGATAGTGAATGCGAATGCGACTGAGAATGAGATTCAGAAGAGGAAGTGTGACTCCTGGAACTTATCATCGTGTTCGTATGCTTCAACGACATAGAACCTCCATTCCTGTAATCTCTAAACCCTCCAAGACCGTTATCATCATGTAGATGCCCAGAAGACGAATGGTCATGGGAATGTGAAGAAGATGAGTACACCATATTTGTGTATGCACTTGGAGGAGGGGGAGAAGTAGGAGATCCAGCCTGGGCAGAGGAAGACGTCGAGAAACCAGGCGCAACAGGAATAGAGACTACGGGGGAAGTAGGCGTTTTAGCCGGAATAGTGGGCGATATCCTCGAAGAGTCAATGACACCACCAGGGATATGCATATGTTCCGCAGCCTGCCCGAACCCGGGCATATAGGAAACACTCGCATTCTGTCGCGCAACGGAGGGTTTCCGTCCAATCTCAACCGCACTCCCGGTAGTAGTGGGTTGAATGTAAGGATAGTCATGTAGATTCGAATGACTCGAACTATGACCATGCCCACTAACGCTCAGATTCCCCAACTCCTCTCCTTCCTCACTCGAGCTATGCCCCTGACTTCCTATACCCATACCACCGACAGCCATAATCGTTGAAGGCGATTTCGGTAAAGGTGGCGGCCGTGCATCTTCAATGTCTTCATCACTCAACGGAGACCTCCACTGGCCAGTCTCACTAGATGAATAATCCCTCACCAATAACCTTCGAGAACTAGACCCGGCACTGCGTGTAACGCCCGCTGTCAATGCTCCGCCACTACCACCTAGACCATCACCCGTAACGTCCGTTGTCATGGATCCCCCGACGGGAACTCCAAGTACTACAGCAGATTTCCTCCACCGTCTGCATAGGAAAAAGAGTAGCATGACTAGAGCGATCACAAAGACAACACCGCCCACAGAGATACCGATGATCCCGCCTTTGTTCTGTGAGAACCGGGAGCCTGGACCAGGTTGCCCGGTATTGAGCACACCGCTCGTGGTAGATTGGGTGATAGTGGTGGTACCTGGGCTGGTGTTGAACGTGGTCGTGGTAGTGAAACTCGTTAAAGTTTGCGTCTGTGTTTGTGCTTGTGTCGATTCCGCGGAGATGGTAGTGTAGGTACTGGTTGAAATAGAAAAGAAGGAGGAGGACCGATGAGTGTGGAAGGTGCGTGTAGACGATGACGAGAATGAGGATTCAGATGCTGAGAAGCTGCCATATGATCAATCACCATGGAGTAATGGCTCAAAAAACTTGTAACTTACGACGAGGAGGATGAGGAACTAGTTGACAAAGAGTAAGAAGAACTGCTCGACGAAGAGGATGATGATGAACTGCTCGACGACGATGAAGAACCACTTGATGAAGATGAGGTCGAGGTTGAGGTTGAACTGCTTGTGGCCGACGACGAAGAAGAAGAAGAAGTGGAAGTGGAAGTTTCAGAGCTCGAACTCGTCATTGTGTAAGTTGATTCTGGTGGAAGAGTTTCATCACTAGAGCTCGTTGTCGTAGGTGATCCGATGGAAATTGAAATACCAATTGATATCGTTGGTTCGTCTTCTGTCATAGTAATACTGGGGATAGTTCAAACGTAAACGAGTAATATGGATATAATGGGGTAAGCGAAGCACGTACGACTGAAACTGCCTTTTCAACCGCTTCCCGGAAACCCTCCAAACACCGTTAGCCTTATCAATAGCACTTGAGCTCGACTCCGTATCTTCTTTGGCATCCGCTGAAGGACGACTACCCCAAGAAGGTTTTGACGGGTGGTCGTCAACAAAAAGGCATGGTGGTGGTGGTGGTTGAGTCCGAGAACCATCGGCTAGGTGGAACGGCAGCCTGGTAAAAAACAATCCCGAAAAAATCGTCAGCGTGCAAATCGTGAATATTTGAATTCTGAACCTGGGTGACAGACTTACGTATTCGTGTTCCATCCCTTTCCCTTCAGATTCTTGGTACTGCCGCCAGCACACACAGACACGTGTGTTTCCCCTCCTTCTCCCCCTCCTCCAGCTCGTCCTTTGGACTCTTCCATCCAGAGAGTCTTGGAATGAGGATGAGGATGAGGATAATGGTGATAGCCAAAAACATGTGCAATAAAATCTTGGAATGTTTTTCCAGAAGCTCCTGTTGGATTGTCTGAGACTTCCTCTGGCGTCCTGCCATCGGACCAAGGACAACGTCGGGGAAATGTTGAAGGCATTTGTTAAATGTCAAACGTGTGATCATCCAATATCCAGCTGGGAGGGTTGGAAGAATGGAAATTTGACTTTTCGGGTGGCGTAAGCTCGTAATATAGTCGATAGTCGGTCCAATGCCGCCCTTTCTTGCGAGAGTGTGTTGAAACGAGCGACTGGTGGTATTGAGTAGAGACAGTGATTGAAGAGGGACGTTGGAACAATTCAATTGTGTGTCCCCCGTCGTTATGCAAAAGAGGGGTTTCTTGTTCGTTGGGCTGGGACTATTATGGGAGTGGAACAAGATTTCGGATTGGTAAACCTAGAGGATGTACCATCGAAGAAGGGTTAAGATGGCATTACAAGCAAAAGCCGGATCCACCCACGTGATTCTGTCCGATCCTCCTCACAGCTCCACTTTGCCCACAAGTATTCAGATAACTTAGAAAGATATATAGATAGATTACACGGCGTAGTCCCAGAATTCGGATATTTCTACTTTTCCAGAGCGCAGGGATGGCAGCGAATTCCACTTGGACATGTATTGTGTGGTTACAATTTCAATAACAAACAACTCCGACAGAGGATCAGATCGAATAACGTGAAGAACAACGCTGGGTGGCGTTGGGTGTTTCATGACTATTAACAGCACAAATGATACTCCAGCAAGGGAGATAGGAGGGCTATGTGGAGTATAAGGAGTGCGTCTTAGGGTCATGATAAGACCGACTAGATAAGGATAAGATGGTAACGCTTTGTGACAGACCACAGCAGTCACGCGTGACGCGCACAAAAGGTCCTCCTGCCTCATTCTCGTACAAACCCAATATAATATTCTCCTGGCACCTAACGCCATACAGCGTCAAAAGCAGCAAGTCACGAAGGGCTGATTTGTGGTGCCCGGTACTCAGCATCGCCACCGTTGGCTCAGTCTCAAGATCGGACTCTGGTCCTTTTCAAAAGTTATGGTTTATCGCAACAAATATAACAGGACACGCCGGGATGAAGTCGCTGGTGGTGTGCAATCATGACAAGGGTTTTAGAGCTGCGGTTATGCTCGACACTTGCCCGACGTTATTGATACACTCTGGCGAAGTTGGGCTGCTCAAGAACGCCAAAAACGTTCACCTGGGATTTGATAAAAAAGGATTCAGGAAAATCTTGGCGCAAATGCGGATGTTCGTGGAATTCCTAGATCTTCATTATTCCTCTTTGACCTCTCCACAAATTAAAGCAGCCATCAAGAAGTGAAAGCTCCCAGGCCAGTTCGGGTGTTCCTTTTTCATCTTGTTGGAACAAGCGTGGTCAGGTCAGCGTTCACCTGTTTTCATTTCAATCCAGCACTAGATACCACTGCACCAGATTCGACAGTAATCAGTCTGGTCAGTAGACACAGAAGTGACAATGCATATCCACCCCTATTCCCGTTAAGTCTACAGACACAGTTATTTTGAAAAACCGTTTTGAAACGTTTTTGCAGCTGTCTCGCGCTGGGTTTTGGACCGAAGAGGCATACCATCAACGGATAACGACCACCCTGGTCATGTTAGATTGCCATGCTGGTTTTGCTCTCAAGTCATTAACGAGTGGTCGAATTCGCTTATTCGTTCGGAATGCTTGTCGATGGGCGAAACGTCCAACTTCAATCCTGGTTCACTCCGTGACGTCAAGACACGCGGGATCTGCTCATTCGACGAGAATGAGCGGCAGTCGTTTATCGCTGAGCTCTACCAGTTAACTCTGGCGGAATGGGGTTCCCTGTTACATGGTGGCGAGGAGAATCTGTAGACGTACGTTGAAGGCGAAGAAGCCAACAACTCGGAAAAGGCATTCAGAAACGATCCCTTCACTGGCATAGAATTGTCCCTTGGAGGATATGAGGAACGTATCGACTCGCTCGCCTCATATTCGCCCGTCATGGTGTTATTGGCCGTGGTACGATCGTGCTAATGCAAATGTGGAAATGGTAGACGCGAATGTGTTGAAAGGGGCCCCCAATAGTGAAGAGCTTTCCATTCACCAGCAGAGTTACGGAGGACGAACTGGTCAAGGCTGATCTCGAACTCGCCACAGAAAAAGATGGAGAGTGGGTTCAAAAGCATCTTCCGCGTATCTCGCCGTCTCGTATCATGCCTTTTGACAAGAACACTGCACAAGCGCAGGTAAGGCTTGGCGAATACGAGGAACGCTATACTTGTGTTACGATACAGCAAAAACTTCAGCCTATCCACGACATGGAGACCCCAAAAGAATTTGCTCGGGCCCCTACACATTAATATAACTAAGCCATGGGCGACAGGAAGCACTTATGCACGGGATGATTTATGGTTCCATTTGTCCCTGGTGAGTGAAAGCTCCCGAAATTGGCCCCTTCTGACCTTTGCGTGGTACCAGCTTCTACCGTTGTACGGCAATCGTGCATTGTATTCTTCGTTCTGTCTGTCACCGTTTGACGGTTAGCATCGAACGGTGTTCGATTAGTCTTCTCATCGATCTCCCATGACTCCCCTACCAGTCCGCTATAAAACGCCAGCCAGCTGAATCACATCTAGAACCATTAGCTACTCTTTTACTACCATGTCGACAAAGACGGTGGCCTTATCAGGCAACGCCTTTCTCACGACGGTGCCAGCAGGAGCTGTTGAGGTCATCAACGACAATGGCCTGGCCAATTGGAGCAACCCAAACACTATCTGTAGCGCTTATTTTCGCATGGCCTCTGCCGCCTCGGTGACTGTCGGGCTAAACGCGTACTTAGCGGGCAGTAACAACAGCACTGTCAGAGTCACCGTCAATGGGACCGCCTTCACGGTCCAGCTCGCTGGCACGACTGCCAAAACCTATCCTGTTGGCACCGTCAACGTGACCGCTCCTGGCTACGTGAAGGTGGACATGCAGGGTGTGACTAAGGACGGTGGCTATTTTGGCGACGTGTCGGGCTTGAGCGTGACCACGACCTCTGCGCTCGTTTACGCCAATGACCCAGCGAACTACTACTGGTCGCGCCGCGGCCCATCAGTCCACATGACTTACACCGTGCCGGCCAACAGCGAGTACTTCTACAACGAGGTGACCGTTCCCGCAGGCCAGGATGTCGTTGGGTCGTACTTCATGGTCGCGGGCTTTACTGGTGGCTACTCCGGCATTCAGGTCAACTCGACAACTGAACGTCGGATCCTCTTCTCCGTCTGGGACGCAGAAAACGGCCAGAAGACCACGCTCGTGAGCAAGGGTGCAGGTGTTGTCGACAATACCTTTGGTGGAGAGGGGACCGGAGGCCAGGCATACCTCATTTTCAAATGGGCGGCCGGTACCACCTACAAGTTCATCACGCGCATTCGTCCTGATGGTTCAGGCAGCACTCTCTTCTCAACGTGGTTCTTTACACCAGAGTCGAACTCATGGCGCTACATCGCCACCTGGAAGCGTCCTTCCACCAACACATACCAGTCCGGCGTCCACTCCTTCCTGGAGAATTTCATCGATACTCTAGGCTATACTGGTCGCCGTGTGCAATACGGTAACCAGTGGGCACGCAACGTCAACAAGACCTGGTCCGAGGTCACCGCTGGTTACTTCACAGGTGATGCTACTGCAACCAACGCGCAGCGCATGGATTATGCGGGTGGCCTGGAGAACGGACGCTTCTACCTCCGCAACGGCGGCTTCTTCGCCGACTATGTGTCACTCAACCAGAACTTCAACCGCCCAGCTACTGGCACACAGCCGACGGTCGATGTTGACGCCCTGCCAACCCAGTGAAGCGACAACCAAGGACTTTAGTTCTTCTACATGCTTGCTACCCTTATTACTTCAAATCAACGGTATTTCACACAATATTTGTAAATCTTCTATCCAAAATATGTACTTTTATGTCGTGATTTCGTTTGCACGTATCTACACCCTCACTTTTTGAAACGTTTTTCAATTTGGATATGAGTTTATGTTGAACGGTGCTTTTCGAATGGGAATCGAGGACGATGATCTGCCCAGCCTCGATTCTTCTAGTCAATTTCTGAAGGGACATGTATAATGTAGGGAACACGGATTATAATCTTATACAGTCTCCCAACGCTTATAAGCCCGCTACATTGCCGTTGAGCAATGTTCCCGTTTTAATGCTCCTCTGTACAGTACGGCTAGTCGTTCTCGGACGTCAATTAAATCATACCTTTCCTGGCACCGGTACCGGGTCCCGACTTCAGCTCCAACTACCCCATGGTCTCTCTTCCTTGATATCCTCCCGTCTCATATTCCCGGTGACAAGCAGTAACTGCTTTACCATCACCATTGCCATTGCTCCAAGTTGATCTCAGTGCGACTTGCTGGCATGGACATTCAAGGATCCTCATGGCATGGCTGCTGTGTTCATCAACTTGAAGTTTCAACGTTCAACGTTCAAGTGCCACCTCACTGGGTCCGAGTCCCGATCGCAATCACATTCTACCGAAATGATAACTATGTATAAAATGATAATTTACATGAAATCGGTCCATTAGGCACCCAGAACCTGCCAAATCCACCTTACTGTACAACACCAATGGTCTGAGGGCCCACCCTGAAATTACATAAACACATACATAAATACTCTATCCTACGGGGTCCAAGGATTTACCACCTAATGATTATAATAGACACCTCAAGAGGTGATCTCGGACATATAGGGTAGACCTCAGATCCTCATACATTGTTGGATAAACCACTAGACCTTGACGTCGTACACAATGCCTCGCCAGGAGCGGGAATTGGTTCCTGTAGACGGCAGTATAATAGGTATTGTTCTGGAGCGAACAGGAGGAAATCCCACCATAGCAAATGCCGCGCCGTTCCAAAAAATCAGTCCAGAAGTGGTCTCATCCACCCTCACTCCGACGGGCCCACTTCCCATTCTTGCGTCCGTATTCCGATGAGCCAAACTGACGACAGTGGCCTCGAGTTTTGACTCGCCACTGGCATCTACTCGCTGGCCGAGGCCAGTCTGGGTTTGTATTCTGCTGTTAAACATGACCATGAGCGAGTTAGAGTACATTTTGGCCAAGATGATTGCGGGACAGATTTCGTAGTCCTCGAATGGGAACACTATAAAGAGGATGAGGGCAGTGGTCGCAATGATCGCTACACACACATGAAAACGATTGGAATCAGTCATCGGGGGGAATGAGAAAGTCAAAGCTCAAAGTGGTGCTCACCCGTCAAACTACCGGTCTCCATTGTGAGTCTTATGATTCGTTTTATGCGATCGCGAGTCTCAGTGAAGCTGCTGTGCTTGGAAAATTCGTGTTTGGAGAGCTCGAACTTGGAGAGCTGGAATCAGCGAAAGACGGCTATTAACCATTAATAATTTATGGGCTACACTGAAGTTCACTTACCACGTATGTCAAGGTAAGTGCAATCAAGATGTCGCAGAGCGCACTGCCCCCGAGCCAAAGCTTAGGAAGGCCCATCAGCTGTCGGTGCAGACAGAAGGATAGAAAAACTCACACCCGCAACCGGTCGCATGGTACGATCGAACGATATGTTCGAAACTGTGCCGTTGATTTTGGCCAGTGCACCTGTCGTAACAGCTGCTGCACATTGATTCAAAGCCAACTGAAAAGAGAAAGAATTATATCAGTTCAGAAGAAGCTAGTTTTCAAATCATTGGAAATGGCGTACGAGAGACACGACTGCTGGAATAATCTTCGAGTGGGATAGAAGGTATATTCGGTATGCAAAGGAGATTTGGATCACACAGGCGACTGTAAGATAGACCGTTCATCAGTGATGCAGCGATACGAGGCAAAAGTTCCAACTTACTGATGCCATCGAGAACACATGCATGGAACCATATGTTTTGAACATCGTTCAATACGTCCAGGCGGCCAAATCCGTGCCCAAAAGTTTGCATAGCATCATGGGCGACCATCAATGTTTGGACCACCTCGGTAAGGTAAATACCAAAGACCAAAACCTTGTATTTTTTGGCATCGTTCGGAAATGCTAAATAGTAGATATCTTCAAGTAGCAAGCTGGATCAGTCAAAACGCTCTGAGTAAGGAGGGAGGTGTTTGAATAACGTACACGTCTGTACAGACAAGACGCCAAACAGACCAAAGTTGACCAGGTATCCGATGAGCTATATTCATCCGATCTTTGTTCAGCATCATCTAGACCTCAAGAAGGTACACAGTAAAACGCACGAGTGGTCCTGTTCTGGATTGGTTTTGTCCAATCAGTACGTATACGAGTCACGTTGCTGAAAGGATAGACGACCTACATGTTACCAATGTTCGGGGGGATGGGAGTTACGACGGCAGAAGTAAGAGCCAGCGTACCGTCATTATTATAATCGTACGTCGCGCCAGGCTTCAGCATCCTTCGAGTCCAGGAAGGAGGGGAAAACTGTTGTTTTTTTTTTGATTCAACCTGATTATTAAAAGGCGGTCATCTTCATTTACCCCGAGGACCCCATAATTAAATGTTCAGTGGGTGAAGACCATCATGACCGGCGTCGACACGGTGGGTGAAATGAGTGTTTTGCTGTCCACTGGCACGCCTGGAGTCGTTCAAGTCATCGTTATCAGATTTCGAGATGGCAATTCTGGTGTTGGATGAGTTTCCGTGGCCTACTATTATTATTATCATAATCACGGATTTATCATTACAGGGATTTGATTAATTCCGTGAACATGCGTTCCCTGGTGCGCCTGTCGGCTAAGCAAGCGCCCTCGGGTAATGGGCGGTTGTACGTGGCATACATACGGCCGATGATTGAGATTGAAACTCCGACTCTGTTCCGAAGTAAATCCGACGTTATCGATAGGACGTCTCGCACCTTTCCCTAGGAGTCTCGAGCCTCAAACATCTATGTCCAGCCTCCAGGAGCCTGTTTCCGAGGGGTTGAAAAACTCTCATAATGGAATGGTACACAATATATAGTATTCGAGTTGGTAGGAGACTAAGTACAGTGTATTTGAGGATGCAAGATACTTGAACACGTTGATTCGCCTGTATAGCGACTATCAGCGGAGTTTTAATATCGCTGAATATTCCGACCCTGCCGAGCGTGAAACGCAGAGTTCGCGTGTTCACGGAATTAATCAAATCCCTGTAGCAGAAGGACGTACATATCTTAAACGTGCCTAGACTATGTGTATCGGATATGTCGGAAGATGTGTGGGCGAGAGAAGAAAATACAATACACAGGCACCAAAAGGGCGAGTATCATGCTGTGTAGTGATAGGGATCATGGTCGAAGGGAAGGTTGACCACTACTGAATTCCCACGAGGCGGTGTGCGACGAAGGCGGAAACCGAGGACCGTAGTCAACCAAGTTAAAGAATCAAGATAGTGCCCAAACATATCACGAAGACGCTGCATTGTAGTAGAACTGAGAGCTACGAAAGATATGTACATACATTCATAAATAGAGCAGAAACTTTCGAATAAACCGGAAGAACGCAAACGGTAATTGTATAGACAAAGGAAAAGAAAACATCAAACTACTCCCCCGGACTTTTTACTTATGGTCACGATAGCCCAAAAGTGCCGCTAAAGGAGGAGGTCCAGTCGAACTACCAGTCTGAGCTCCGGCACCAGAAGAGGGAGGAAAACCCTGAGGAGAGGAAGCTGACGCTCCGCCACGGTACGACGTCGACCACGACCACGATGACGATGACGACGAATACGACGATGAGTGCCACGACGACGACGTAGTCGTCCTCGGAGGGATACCCGAAAACCCATAAGCCCCGCTAGGAATACCACCAACAAAACTGACATCGACACTCCCCATCGCCGTCTCAATCACAACTTCATCCCCATTCCACGAACCCGAAGCCAGCCCTACATCATCCAAAGAAGAAGAGTCGCCTAAAAACCCTCTTCTGACTCTTCCTGCGGACCCGGTGTGGATCCATCGATTGGCTTGGTGAACTTCAGGTGAGAGTGTGACAGTTCCGATGGTGGTTGTGATGGTTAGAAAACCGCGAAAACTTCGGGGGAGCTGGAGGTCGATGGTTCCGGATTGGGTTTGAGCTTTTAGATGGAATGGGGGTCGGGTTTTAGATGGTGTTGCATCCTTTTTGAAAGAAATTATCGTCAGTCGGTTTTTTTGAATCGGGAAACAAAAGCCACTGGTAACGCACAATTTTCACCACCATTGTACCCAGAGTCGTCTTACACTCCAACGTCGTCCTTTTGGTAGTCGAAACCGACCCCTCGCGATGAAGCAGGTGGATGTTGGCTACTATCGTTCCCAATTTGGTTTTTAAACTGAGATTCTTGCGGTCATCTTCGGTCTGGCCTGGTTCTAACTTGGGGAGAAGGGAGGAAGGGATGTGGATGGTGGGATCCAGGAGGTATGTACAGTCGATTGAGCCAAGGGGTTTGTTTATGGAGATGTAGTTGACGGCTCTGCTGTCCGCTGGAACTGGACCTGGAGTTGAGGATGAAAATGAAGACGAGCTAGTGGACCATCGAGGTGCAGAACTAGTGCCTGTTGTGCGATTCGGTCGATATGTTGAGAATTCGTATTCTTCATATTGGGGTGGTGGTGCTTCCTATAGGGCTATTCTTCGAGCTTCTTCTTTCTGAAGGATGTAGAAGGACATACCTCATGTCGTTGTATGACAGTCAGATTGGGAGCCTGAGCTTTATCGTGCATGTCTTCTTCGTTTTGGATGATCATTGTCGCTGTGGGAGCTGCGCATGGAAAGTGTGTGACGATTCTGAGCTGACGCTGGCACGCTGCCACACAGCTTTGATGTTTGAAGCCACACGATCGCAAGTTTACTTACTTCCGGAACGAGGCATTGTGTGAATCCAACGCATAATAGCATGAGCCATAAATCATTGGTCAGTGGAGAAGAGTATATACTACATAACACAGAACAAAATCGTATACGCGCATGCGATGGATGTCTACACACCTCAAACCACACGCCCGACACGCCCAGCATAACCTTTTCACCACACACCACGCCAGATCACATGTCTTCGCATGCCACGAAACACTTTAGAAAGTGGCAGGACGACGAGCGACAAACGTCGAACGAGCCTTCGTTACACGGTGAGGAAGCGGGAATTTCAAGTTGGGCGTCAACAGTTGTTTGATGTAAGGCCTGCGTACGTCGTCCGTCTTTTCGATTTCGACGACACGGAGGATCTAGAGAGGGAAAGAAAAGAAACGCGGGTTAACGTGTACCCAACGACCAAAAAATTCCAATGACATACATGAATCGACCGGAACCTGGCCCGGTGACGAGCAGCCATGTCTTGGTACATGCTCTTCACAGCATCAGCGCGAGTCAGCTCTCGATACTCCTTGTACATGTTGTGTGTACCGGAACGAGAGTCGTAGCGGAGCCAGATACCGAAGTTCTTCACCTTCAAGGGTCGTTTTTCATGAATCTAGGTGATAAAACAAAGTGCCAAAGAAGGCGGTCAGTAATCCCATTTCCGCCTGCCTCTTGAGGGCTGCAAGGGATTGGATCTACTGGTCCAGGGGATGATTTCTACACACAACGTTGACGCCGATGATCTCTCCGCTGGCCTTCTTGACCTTTTTCAATTGCCTATCGAGGGATGGAACATCTGCATTAGAGGTACTTCTGAGGAAAAGATGAAGATAGTGAAACTTACCTTAAGAAATACCAAAACCTCGACTTGGCAACAACTTCATTGGGAGCAAAGATCCTCATACGGTAGATTTTAGGCGTAGGGTCAGCCTCCGTGGGGAGGTGGCGACCAACGACTTGGTATTCTTGAAGGCCCATTCTTTTTGTCTGTTTCGAAAGGAGTAGTCAGCCGAGATTCTGTGAACATCCGATCGCGATCCCTCCCATCCATCTCGTTTCCCTCCAAAAGTGACAGAGATAACGCATAGAACGAGGGAGATCGCTCGAACGTAGGCTAAAAGAGTCAAATGAAGGCGTACCTTGAAGGATTTGGATGGTGTTCTTGAGGTGGTGGTTTCTGTGGGCGGATAGAGCAAGGTTTTCGGTGTTTGATAGTGTTTAGTTATGCACTGCCACTGAGCAAACGTGATCTCACAATACTCGGCCGTGTTACCCGCCCTCGAGTTCTCTTCAACTGTCTCCCCCTCCGGTTCTTGGTCCCGATCATGTATACATGCCCTTATTAAAAAACCTCATAAAACCTAAACTCACTTCTACTTTCTTCAAATTTCACTGCATTCGCATCCGTTGTCAGGGCCAGACGACCGTCACTTCCTCCGCGTTCCGGCATTCACATATAAGGAATCCGCAACGAGGTGGCCAGAATCTCTCAAATCGGCATGTTCGTCTGGAACAGTCCCTTATCGGGAAAACTTCTTTGGAAAATCGGGCAGAGGAGTTGAGGAACCTGACTTCGACGGTCGCAGGTACTTCGGACAAGCCAGCCAACGGGACGCAAAGATTCAGAGGGCTAGTGATACCTGTGAAACCACAAGAGCCCTCTTCTGATGGTGGGTTATTGACTTTCCGAGCGTCACTCTCAATTCACGCATGAATCACAGAATGCTGCATGTCCGGCTGCGCAATCTGCGTATACGACCTATACGACGAAGCGCTGTCCGCGTATGATGACGCAGTTGGGAAGGTTAAAACGACCCTTCGGTCCATGAATATTCCGGAGAGCGAGTGGCCTAGGACTTTACGCGACACTGACAACGGCAAAGACTCAGATTCGAGGAGAGACGGTAGGCAGGACGTGACGTTGAGTGTGTTTGAGGAGATGGAAAGACAGTTGAAGGCGCAAAAGTCAGAGCCAGAGTCACCGTCTGGGTTGGGTGTCGGTAGCAGGATAGAATCATCAAGTTAGTGCTTGAATTACGCGCTCGGCGTTCTTAGTGACGAATCCTTAGCCCATGGTGCAACGGGTCGTAAACGGGAGCCATCGTCTACGTGGAATACCAACTTGAAAGAGTTCTACGAAGGTGCTCGATGGGTTCTCTTCAGTAATCGATGAATATCGTAGTGAATGCAATTTTTATTTACATAACGAGGCGTACAACGAGGCAACAACGTGGTACGGAAGTCGTTCAATTATCTAAGGTAGCACAACTAGTACTTCCGCCACAGTGACCCGCACCTTGCTTTGTTTGCGTTTCAATTGGATCCCCCACTTCTAGCGTAGTAAACTTCAAAGCTTCAAAGCTTCATCGTTAATGTGACAACCGCAACTTTCCATATAATCCCCTTCGCCGCGTTCCCTCTTTCCATCATGGCCCCACACACCGTTTCTCCGATTTCCAACGTGTTACCCATGAAAGCGTGAGCTTTTGGTCATTATCCGACATAGTTCACTAGATTTTTTATTTTTATTGTAGCGCACTTCAGTTTGACAACGCGGAAGGCTTTGGAGAGTGGCGAATCTACATATCTACAAGAGCCAATCGAGACTTGCGAGATGCGAGATGTCGAGATCCAAAATTGTTTACTATCATTGTAAAGAAGATCAAGTAAGTTTTCAGTCAATTCTTTTTGAGCGTTTTCCTATATGTTGATTCGAACTGATCATGAATTGCGCTTCGGCAACAAGGGAACTATCAAACGGGCATTTCTCCGATGATAACCAGAAACGACTCAACCATTCTGCGGTTGAAGTGCCGATCTTTGAAGCGAAGATGACGAGAGATACGCGTCTTGTTGTGAGTACAGGGCTTTAAATTCTTCTCAAGTCAGAACGGGTGCGAGATAACGTGTCTGAACTTGTAGTATCAAGTTGACTGTGTGCCGGAAGACGAGGTGAGTTTTTACGTTTCCTGAAAATTTACTACTTACTTACACGATTCAAAATCGCCTGGTTATCAGAACCGAGAACGTCAAAGTAAGTCAGCAATCGCAATATCCTCATATTGAAGAAGAAGACGGAAAAAACCACAACAGCCCTCAAAATATTTGGAATCTACACCCACGCGCAGTTGGACAAACGTCTATGGTCATCTCTAGGCAACCACCTCGCTCGTAACGGCAAAGAATATCGAAGACGCGTCACTTATCGAACTCGGCCTCTGGTTGACCGCGATAACGTCTATTTTCCTGCTTCGTTTCCGCCTGTGGAGAGAGAGGAGCAGGAAGATGGGAGTCAGTTGCCGGTGTTGCCGAAGGAAGATTTGGAAGAGGTTCGTTCCCTTTTTCTTGGAGTTGCGTACTGGGAAGAAAATTGACTTTCATCATGGCCTCAGCTTCATTCGCTTCTGGTGTACGTCTTTCTCCCATGATAGATGATTCCTTGACAACGATTGTTCCGTGTAGACTGGAAAAGTTTGTTCCCTTCACCCACGTAGGTGCCCCTGCGCGTTTTCACATTGAAATACTTTCGGTACTGATGGGAGTGAATGACATTTTGCAGACTCTCTTGTCATGTAGGAAAAATCCCGTCTATCTCATGCACCCCTCTACATATCAGTGAATCACGCATTTTAGGTATTCTTGCCGATCTGGATGTCTCCTATGTTCCCAAGTTATCGTACGTGTTTCAACAGTTTTCCCTAGTCCATGCCTTTTGATCAAAATTGCCCCAGTGTGGAGGAAGAAGAGATCGTTCGTCACTCTCAATCCTGTTATGTTCTTGGCCGTAGCGGGACGGGGTAAGTCTGATTTTCAACGCTCAAAGGGAGCCTTTTCATAACGCTGATTATACCCCGACTTAATTTCAGAAAAACTGCTACCATGATGTGGAAAATGTTCGGAATTGAGAGAGCCTACCAACAGATGACCAGCGTTGCCTTTCGACCAAGACAAGTTTTCGTTACCCAATCTCGGTCTCTGGCTATCCGTGTTGAAGAGTCATTTTTAAAACTTACAAAGGCTCTTACAACTCAAGGGAAAACCAACAAAGAACTCGTTCAACTTGCTAGAATCAATCAGGAGACACAGGAGGAATGTCTGGTGGATCAAGATGAGGAAGAGGAGTACCGGAGCACGCTACCCACGAGGTTCAGTGAACTCAAGGACGAACATTTCCCGCTTTTTGTTACTTTTGATAAGGTGTGTGTTTCGTTCCCATCGATAAGTATAGATTTATTGTCTGATATCGTGCAACCAGTTATGTAAACTCCTGGAAGCTGACGTTTTCGGTTCAGAACACCGCGCCCGCCCCGTTCAACCTCCTGGTGCTCTCCCTTCGGATGCCGTGGAACAAAGTACGGGGGTTTTGATCACGTATGAGGTGTTCTTGGAAAGGTATTGGCCTCATTTTTCTCAGAGCCTTACAAAAGGGTTGGGTACGTGTTCAATTGCGTTTTATGGCTACCGAATCTTCTCAGATCACCCAATAGACCCTTCGCTCGTATTTAGTGAAATCATGGGTACGTCTAATCTCTTACCAACGTTGGCTGCTCCTTAGAATATGTTCTAATGGTATCGTCGGATGATGACCGTTTCCTTCCGTAGGCGTAATCAAAGGTTCTGAAGAAGCCTGTCGTTCCGAAGACCGATATCTCTCACGCGATGCGTACGAACACCTGAGTATCAGGATGCAAGCCACGTTTGCTACTCAACGGTCCCGTGTATACGAATTGTTTGAGCAGTACCTTCGGCAAAAGCGGTTAAATGGAGATTTTGATTCTGCGGATCGGTTAGCATAATTGCTTTTGCCTTTCCATTGATTAAATTGCTGACATACTGCTACTTTCAAACCCACCGGACACTAGAACACACAAGTTACTCGCGGCGTTCAAAAATGGGACACCTCCGGCTCTTGGTCAGCGGTTTGATTATCTGTAAGCACCTGCTTTTTGTTTCGATTGTCGAGGATATGGTTTTAATCTCAGTGGTGACTTTAGATGCGTCGACGAGGTTCAGGACAATCTTTTGATTGACACTCTACGTGGGTTTCTTTGATACTCCGTTCATTGGGGTGAACCTCAATATGTCGTTAACAACAGTCATGCGACTCCTGTGTCGCAACCCAACTGGCTTATTCTGGGCCGGGGATACGGCACAAACAATTTCCGTTGGGAGCTCGTTCCGGTTTAACGACCTGAAATCGTTTTTATACCGACTTGAGGTCAGTAAACCCGATTTTCTCCCTTGTCGATTCACACGTAAAAACTCGTCTTTTCTTACTAGGAAGAAAGCTTCAAAGATGAACCTGGGATGTCAACTCGTTCATCCGAACCGGTGACTTTTCAACTTACCACCAATTACCGATCGCATTCGGGTATATTGAACTGTGCTCATACGGTCATTGAACTTATCGTCAAGTTTTGGCCGTATTCGATTGATGTTTTAAAACCTGGGAAAGGGTTGGTGGACGGTATTAAGCCGGTGTTTTTTAGAGGATGGGATCAGTCCAATGTTCGTTATGAGCAGTTTCTGTTTAAAGCTTCGTGAGTGTTTGCAACTTGGTTTTGTGGTATGTTCGACTGACTGTCGCGATTCATTTCTAGAAGCGGAAATTACATCGAGTTTGGTGCTAAACAGTGTAAGGTTCCCATACCAGGCTCCTCAAGGACACGGACAATTAAAGACCTTCTACTAGGTATCCTAGTTCGCAATGAAGCTGCTCGCGAAAAGCTTCGACAACACGTAGGCGATATTGGCCTTATCATGTTCGTGGACATTTTGTTCTTTCCTACCCCTGTTGACGTTCAATTATGTGACCTTCAGGACGCTCTATGAATCGAAAGGGCTGGAATTTGACGATGTTCGTGATCCCTTTTTTTCTCTCTGGGAAGATTGATGAGGTGTCTGACCAAGTGATTTGTCGCTCAGGTACTCCTCTTCGACTTTTTCGAAGATTCTGCCGTCGACCTAAGTCAATGGAGAGTTGTCCTCAATCTCATCCCTCCCAGCGATCGGAACTTCATCTCCGCTCCTCGTTTTGAAGAAACTCAACATGCTGGTGTAAACAGTGAGGTGAGTTCATGGGAAAAGCATATGCACATTCTCTTACGGGAAAAACTGTCTTCCTGTTCAGCTCAAGTTTCTCTACGTTGCTATCACTAGAGCACGTAAAAACATGTGGATTGTCGACAGGTCTGGTAGAGGTGAACCAATGCGAGTATGTACCATCACCCATTTCGACTTTCAATTCTGATATCCTAACCATCATCCCCACCAGCTCCTTTGGGCAAGCAGAGACCAAATCGAAGACTGCACACCCGAGACAGGCGTTCCCGATTTAGCAGTTTCCTCCACCTCGTCGGAATGGGCAGAAACTGCACGAGCGTTATTCGACCGCAAACAGTTCTTCCACGCCATGAAATGTTACGAAAAAGCCTCTATGAAACGAGAAACTATGATCTCCGAAGCCTATCATCTCCGACTCTTGGCTCGACGACTCCCCAAATCCACGCGTAAAGGCGAAATCGCGACAAGGGCTCTTGCGTTTCGGAAAGCTGCTCAAGCATTTTTGGACTGTGTGGACGTTACGAAAAAGGGGTCCAAGGATCGGTTGACGTATTATCGGAATGCAGCTGAGGCTTTCGAAACGGCGGAGGATTTTAAAGTTGCTGCGGAGACGTATGTTTTGGCTGGGGAGTTTGGGATTGCTGGCTTGCTTTATCGTCAACATGGGTTCTTTGATGAAGCTGTGGATGTCGTAAAGCGGTATCGGTCTCGTATGGCGGAAGACACAGCTGAGTCTATCATATTCGTGGCTCGGCTGTACTACTTCCGAGAGAACAAGTTGCGGTGAGGGTTTCTCTGAAACAATATGATATTTTTGAAGCTGATAAGATATCTTTTACAGGGCTGCTAACGAACTATTCGATTCCGTTGAAGAAGAGCTGGAGTTTTGCGAAGACTACGACCTTGACGTTGCCAAGGCATCCCTTCTAGAAGCCATAGGGGATGTGGCCGGTGCAGCGCAACTGCACATGGAAGAAGGTCGGATAATGGAGGCTATTACCCTTCTCTTGAAGGACACGGATAGCGAAACGTCTCAGGCCAAAGCTGCAGATTACATTCTGGATGGTTTTTGGGGACTTGGACTATTTGGATCTTCGGCTGAGAAGTTTACGAATGACGTTCGAGTAAAGAAGCTTCTTGGGTTGGTAGGAAAAATAAACGCTCAAAAGCTCACGTTGAATCAACAGGAAGAGGTACTGTACTTCGACAATTGATGTTTCCCCATCTTTCTTTAACACTGACTTTTGTAGCTCGAAATGTTCCGAGCGATATTCGAGAACCAGAAATCACCCCTCGAACGACTCGGTCTCGCATTTCACAAGAAGAAACAACATCATTCTGCCTTGTTGTGTCTCGACCAAAGGTTCACTCATTTTCCGAACATCCAAGTCATGAATGCGGTGGAGATCACACCAGTCCTAAAACTGTTCACCACTTATGCCAGTTTACTTTCCGACATTGCTTCGAGATCCGACGCTTGTAGTCTTCCAGAAGTACAACATCTGTTCAATTTCAAGATGACGACGCAGAACGTTTTCCTTCTCGCGCCTGGCTCCTACTTGCACTCTGCAGTGCTGAACGGCCCTACCCGCATCATTTCCTCTTCAGATGAAGGGATATCTGTGACCTACGCTGACCTACTCCACTGTTTACATCACGAGTTGAAGTTCCGGGCGCGGAGTCGAATCTTGGAAGAAAATCTGGCTTGTTGGAATGCTCAAGCGTTCATACCACCTTGCCTGGCTCATACCATTCTTGGGTTGTGTAATAGGATGGATTGTCGGCGGCCTCATATCGAGAAAGGCGATTTGACACCCGAGAGGTATAACGCTCAGATACGAATCTACTTACAGCAATTTCTCATCCTCCGGTCATTCCCATTATCCGGAGAGGGAGATGAGCAACGGATCAAACGTCGGTGAGTCAAGTTCTATGGGGTTCCTTTTGACACGATTATTGAAATCCTTCGCTCCCATCCAGGGAATGGATGGATGGATTTTTCCAAGTGCTCTATCCGCCTTACCACACACTCGGCAGTGTATCGTGTCTACGAGCGTCTTCTATTCCTGAAGCACGACGTGGGATGCAAGTACTCAAGTACTGGTCCCAAGACACCCTCGAAAAGGCTGTTCCTCCTTCAGCTGCCCAACTCCGATTCTTCTTGACTCGGGTCTCGAGAGCTGCGAATATCGCACTTTCGTTCGGCGAAGACGGTCAAACATCGTATGTTTACAATTCAAAGGCAGCCACTACATGTGCCTCCCTTCCGGTTTACCGTCGAGTGACACCGAATGGATTTACAAAGGATCTCTTCCGAGATTATCTATGTACAATACGGGTTACGGAGAAGACGTCCATCATTCATGGTTTTAATTTTGTGAAGTCTGTAATCTCCTAGAAATCTCGTTTTATTGGACAATGATTGACTGATTTGTTCTTAAAGGCACATAGTTAATACCAAGATACCCTTCGATATCGGCATGTTGTGCGATGTGGTTGATCTCACCTGTGCAGCGCTCATCGTTGCTCGGACTCCTACACCTTTCCATAACCTCACCATGCCACGAAGCTGGTTCTTGATGCTCTTCCCCAAGTTGGATCCTGCGAGTAGGGTGGATGTCATTCCACCATTGGAGATGGTCAATCTCATTGGGCAAATATTGAACGTCGTTCACGCAGGACTTGGAGGTATGTCGGTACTTCATACAGCGGTTTCGTCGCATGTTCAAGTCGATTTCGCCATCTAGAGTTCCTCAGCTTCGAAGGCCATGACTTGCTACACTCCACCAGTGTGAGGAATGTACTTGTTGCTCGGCTGTAAGGCATATCTCCTTTTGAGCTTGTCCGATTTTGCTCAAAATCTTTTTACATCCGCCGCAGATGTCGTGCTATCTGTTTTCGTTCGTGTCTCTGCATTCCTAAATAATAAAACATTGATTAACGTGCATTGTCTGTAGTCGGCTACAACGAAAGATGTGCTGGAATCCACCGCCTCCGTATAATCGAGATCCTTAACAAGCTTCGTACTGTTGACCAGCGGTTTCGTGTACATCCCATCTTCGCCAAGTAAGTACCTCGATGACCGAGTTACATGGAATTTTGAACGCTTACCTTAACTATCGTCCAGGTATGCTGACGCTCGAAAATGGGGAGAGGTCGCCCGCATGATCCATACTCCCGAAACGGATTCACCGATGGATCGTATCATCACCTTGAGCAGCCGAGGGGAAGCCAGAGAAAAGCCAGGGCATAGCATTATCGTCTGCCCCGACTTCAAGCAAATTCCTTTCCTCCTCGGCCAACCTGCTCCGTTCACCTCAAAGCTGCGAGCTGACGCACCAAAATTCGTTCCAAGTTTCGCTCAGCCGTCGATTAACTCAACTGCCGCTCCAACCGAGCCTGCAGAGGAAGTCGAGGTCGAGGATCAGGACGAAGATGTCAGAGTGGTGGAGGACGATCCTCAGGATGTGGTAGAACTTTCCAAGGAGGAAGAGGCTGAAGAGTCGAATGCTCGTCCACGCACGGAGGAAGAGATTTCGGCAGTCATTACGATCCAGCAGGCGTATAGACGAATTCGCCGACACAGGCAACCTTCTTCGAATGCTCGAGTTGCTGCTTTCTTCAAAGTTGCTCAAGCTGAAGCGTCATCCATTCCGTGGAAAAGTAATCGCTACCGTTTCCTGTTGCTTGGTGCTATACCACACGCTATGGTGTGTTTGGATACTATTGATGGATGGGCGAAGGCTCAGAAACTGAAGAACAAGAAGAAGTTTGCGAAAGGGAGTCATGAAGATATTGAGACGAATGGAAAGGCGTTAACGGGAGTCGTGTAAGTCATTCAGCCTTCTCTATATCACCTAGAGTAATCGAATTATTGGCCAGTCAATTCCTCAAAACTATCCGGGAACTGAAATCAAAACTCGAACCCAAAAGCAAATTTCACAAGGGAAGGGATATCGTTCAGTTGAAGAACCATGTACGTGAGCTAAAAGACCTCTTCTCACGGGTACACGCTACGCATCCTGGCGTACTCAACGAGGTGAACGATGATCTGTCGGTTGTGGTGCAAAGTGTCCTGGTAGGACCTGTGAAGCCAGTAGAGGCGCCGAAGGTCAATCCACCCCTCAACACCGAAGATTTAGATTGATGGTTGCGTTACCTTTTCGCTGTCTCTTGAATCAATCTAGCTATGTAGGAATGTACGTCTATGATACTGGTTGTAATATACAATGCCCTCATCTCGCCAGAGTACGATTTGATATGTTTCACCAGACCGCTGACGTCGACTATTAAGTACTGAAGTGCTGACTTCCTGATGAACCGAGTTGGTATTACTAGAGGCAGCGAGGCAAATTCAAATTCACGAAGCATGCTCGGGAACCTCTCACTGTTCCAGACCAACCAGACCGCTCCGTATTGAAGTTTGCCCTGGTTTTTGTCAGATTTTTTCGGCTTTTTGCATATAAATGACGTGTTTCCGCCCGCAAAGCGAGAAGAGTTTGGCAAGTATAATCCGGGGCAATCTTCCATAGCTCCTGTCGTTCCAAAGCTACCTTAATCATGATGGACCTCCTATCTCGGTTAAGAATGTGGGTCAAGAGCCAGGTATATTTCGACGGTCACTTGCTGTATAACTTTCGGCAATTTCGGCTTTGGTTCAGATCGCTTCGGAACCGAACCATTGATATCAAACCGCAACCGCCACTAATACGCGTTCCACCCTTTTTTTTTGGTTTCTGCAGATTAACGTGTTACAAGCCTTCTAGTGGCGTTCCACCCTTCATCGACATCCCCGCCTACCGCACACTCGCCTGCCGCACACTACTATTGTCGTACTTTCTACGCGTCGCAATATAGCCAAAATCGTTACCTGCACTACATATGTAGGCAGTACTCGGAAATAGATTTGATTCATCCGTATAAACCGGTGCCTTCGGAGAATATGGCCATCAAATGCTTTTCTACCCACTACCCACTCTATCTGCCCATACCTGGGAACGAATACTGGCGTTTTCATTAATGATTTGGTATCCATATGTCTCGCCAGCTGTCAGGTGCTCTGGCAAGTGACTGATGACATGATACATCAAGACTTAAAGAACTGAAACTCACCGGTGCATTCAATCAAACTTGGTATAAAAGCAAAGGTTTTTTCAAGTCATCTCTCAATCACAGACATGAAATCTCTGCATCTTCTTCTACCCTTACTCCCCCTCGCTTTGGCTACCGCTGTCGAGAAACGGGCCAGCCCGCAAGGCATAGATGTTTCTCACTTCCAATCTAATGTCAACTGGGCACAGGTCAAATCGAATGGGATTTCATTCGCTTTTATCAAAGCAACCGACGGAACTAGTACGTTCCTGTGCAACGATGCCGGACAATTTGCTGACTGATATCGATATCTAGCGTTCCAGGACCCCTCGTTTTCGTCTCATTACTCTGGCGCCACAAAGGCTGGAATTATTCGTGGAGGATACCACTTTGCCCGTCCAAGTGCAAGTTCAGGAGCTACGCAGGCAAATTTCTTTTTGGCTCATGGGGGTAAGCAATTTCCGCACTAAGGCTCAGCTCAACTCAGACCTGAATTATCATATTCGTTCATAGGTGGATGGTCCCCTGATGGAATCACTCTCCCTGGTGCGGTGGACATGGAGTGTAAGATCCATTCATCTTGCAGTGAATGCACTGATATCTGACGACACGTTCAACGGGCAGTCAATCCAAGTGGCCCCACTTGTTACGGTCTGAGTCCCGCTGCCATGGTCAGCTGGATCAAGGATTTTTCCAATACGTACCACGCCAAGACCAGCAGGTAAAGCGGCACCTTGCTACTTTCTAATTCTTGATACTGATGCGTTCTCCCAGGTACCCGAGTGAGTAGACCATCTTACCCCATATTTGTGGACGAAGTTAGGTTTTACACTCTTCTGTTACGCAGTCATCTACACAAATACGAACTGGTGGAAACAATGCACCGGCAACAGCGCAGCGTTCGGTTCTACAAATCCACTTTGGATCGCTCGCTACAATTCTGTCCCTGGTGAATTGCCAGCGGGTTGGGGGTGAGTTCTTTCGCCTTCTATTTGGACAGTTGAGCTCAAGTATGAGGTCGATTATCAGTTTCCACACCTTCTGGCAATTTGCGGATCATGGTAGCAATCCTGGCGATCAAGATAGTTTCAACGGTGATATGGCAGGGCTTAAACGGTAAGCAATCCACTAGTTTCAATCAGACACCCCGATGATTAATTCCGAAACTTGCACTGGCAGGATCGCCACAGGCCGATAACTTTATCCTATATATATATTGAGTCGAACTTCTCAAAGTGGAAGTGAGGCAGTAAACGTTCAAGCTTCTTATTCTCCAATGATTCCTCGGAGTACATACCCTTTTCCTTGAATTTAATTATTAATATAAATTACTTTAACATGATCATGAGCGGAAGTCGAACCCTTGGCGCGTCCATTGATCCAAACTCCTTTTTCCTCCAGGCCGGGAAATCGTGGTGTCACCGCTTTGATGCTTGATCTGACGATCATTCAAATTCGTGATGCGGAAACACATTGAACTCGTATTATTAGAACATAGTACGCGTCGTGCGGCACGCCGGTTGATAATGATACATAAATGTTACGCAACCTTCATACGATCCCCCCCCAGAAATCCCCACCACAGTAACCTCCTCCCACTCGAAAAATGACCACCGCTCAAGCTGGCGTCTTCTCCACTTTGAGACCATTCGGTCTACCACCCACTCCCATACTTTCCTTAATCCTCACTTGGGGTATCAACGCCGTCGCTACCCCTCGCCAGTACTATGGCCCCATACTTGGAAAGAACAACGAAGACCCTGCAAGTCTTCTCCGTCGCGCAGAGAACGAAAAGGGAGCCGTTCCTCCGGAGAAACTGGTCAAAATCACCAGAGCCAAAGCAGCAGCGACTAATCTGGCGGAAAACATGCCGCTTTTTATCGTAGCCAGTCTTGTCAGTTGGTTGGCTGGAGTGGAGCCCGAATACCAGAACGCGTATCATATTATATGGTTCCTTTCTCGTGCGGCGTATAAGTGGGCGTATCTTCAGGGAAACGGAACCCTTAGGTCTATCTTCTAGTGAGTTTTTTTTGCCTGTCGTTCCTGTATAGAAGAGCTAACGCGGGGGTCCGGGATAGTAATACTGCCGCCATCCCCACATTTGCAATGTTAATTCATGGCGGAAATTTACTGGCCAAGAAGTACTGAAAAGGACGTGTGATGATTCTGAACAAAGGACGGATGTCATTACAGCAAAAATTGTACGATTGAATAACAACGAAGTGCCTGAAGGAATCACGATGAACGGTGATATAGATAACGCAAGGTGGCATTGCACATATTAAGAAACTTCTCCCGAGATGAACCGCAGAACCAACGTCAAAGACATGGATTGATGAATCAGATGGGATAACACCTCTGCCTGAACGACTCGAACGACCCTCATGCACCTGTGATCAGGATCGCCTCTCGAATCAAAGGTAAAACCTTGGTAGACCCATCATCCACGATTATGATGTACCGAGGTGCTGAGAAGTTGATGTGGGAGTCATGGCTACCAGGGCACCGTCAGCTTTCGATGGCCGACAACCTCCACACCAGTCTCCGTTCGAATTGAACCCCAGGAGGCTATGTAGACATTTTAGACGGTGGTTTACGAAGACGAAGGCGGCTCACATACTCGAGGTCTGCTTCAATGCCTTGGACTTCAGGGGCGTAGCAAGGAAGCCTTACGGCCACGCGTTCTGCCTCCGCCACCACCGATGGACCAAGTGACCAGTAGTAGAGGTTCGTTCACGAAACCTCACCCAGATATGTCAGGGAAACTGGCGGAGAACCACGAAAATGAGCATATGAAAAAATGGCAAGGGCGACTGAATCAATCGTGCGCTCCAGAAGAAGGGGGATAGTAAATATCACTAGTCGTAAGTTCGAGGACCACGATAGATAATTGTCCTGGGAGAAGAAAGATCAGTAAGACCGTCAGACTCCACAGGGAAGAGATTACATACCGTAAACCTTTTCCAGGAGGAACGTTTAACGTGCTAAAGACACGAAACGTTTGAGCTAACCAGACGGAAGCCAGTTTTTTTTGTAGGATGGGACTAAAACGAAGCTGAAGAGCGGTTTGGCCAGATCTTGAGGTGGTCGGGTATTTGACACCTGAGGGGATACCTGGGTAAGTGAGAGGGTAAGGTTGGATTTAGAATCGAACGTACCGCTATCCTCCCAACATTCATGGAAACTCGACTATCGATACATTTACAACTTCCAATGCAGCGTCGACTTCAAGTTCGGGAAATCTTGTAATGCCTATGCGTGTGCAAGAAGCTCCGGGAGAATGAGACCATCCAAAGTCTGGCCCACAAGATAGTTCATGATGCTGATACAAATCCACCGTCAGGAAGAGAATGGAATGGCGTTGAACGAACTTGAAGCTTCGTCGAAAGCTGCGATGACTAATAGTATTGACTCGAGGTTCCATTCATGAAGGTGAATCCACACGCGCCGAAGGAAAGAGGGTGGTACCGTGTACGGAGTGAGCAGCTACCTACTTAGAAGTTAACTTCAATAACGAAATAGAAACCAAGACAGAGACGCACCGAGGTAACCTGAAAAGTAAGATACTGCAACAACGCTCGTCGACAACGCGGATGACTTTGAATGAAATGTTGTATTGAGATCAGCTCTGTACATTTGGAGTTAGTAACGAAACCGTTCCAGATGCTGTTGAGCTCACCGTCATGGAAAGAAGTTCACAGGGACGCCAAGCCATGAGCTTCCATGCACAAAGGGTGTCAACAGTAATAGAGCACCTTCCGCCGACTCGAGCATCAGAACGGCGTGTATGAATTGACTATGAAAAGAAAAAACATTATCAGGCGAGGGCTAGAACTAACAACGCGATAGCGGGAAAAGAGTTCGTACCAGGTGAATAGATTTCATGGCCGCGTCAAACGCCAAGATGGTGGTGGTAAGGAAAAGAGTCTCGGATGGTGGGAAATTCAGTCGAAAGCTTTTCAAACTCATCCATGCGTTCACGAGCTCAGGCTACGATTGATCCAATATCAATACCGGCGAGCAGACGTCAAATACACTCTCCTCAACTGTGCTACATCGTCGTCCTCGTCACAAACAGGACATACTCCCGAATAATGTAAAGCAGCCTTGATACACGGAGCACAACAAATGCCCACATCTCTAGCACATGGAGCACTTGAATTCGTCCGGCTCTTCGACACCTTCCTCCAGCCACCCATCTTCTGAATCTGCCACAAAGTCGTACGGAGGGTCTCCGAGGTTCTCTTCGCCTTCAAACGATGTGTCGTCAGGGTAGTAGATGTCGGGGTCTCGACAGCCACCTCCACAGCCCTCCAAGGCTAGCTCATCTTCCCAATTATCTTCGCGTTTTTCATGATCATCCTCATCGTCTTCGTCATCACGAATCCGCGATGGACGGCTGCGTAATCAACGCGCTGAAGGAGCCGAGAGGAAAGGAATTATGCGGTCCGTTTGAGGTAGAAGAAGGCAGCGGAGAACACTCACAACTTGGAAACCACCGGCAGAATTAAAAAGCTTATCGCATGTAACGCAGTAGTGGTGGCCGGCGGTTTCGAGGTAGTGCTGTGGAGGTGAATGGTAAGTTTGCGGGTCAATATCGATGGTTGAACAATAAGAACTTACCACACGCAAAGTATTCTTATTTAGGAACTTTTTATGGCGGATGTCGCATCGAGGATGGCGTTCCGTAGCCTTCGAATTTTGCGACGTTATCCGTGGTCGTAGAAGTACTCGTTGCAAGGCGCGCATTAGGAGGTCGATTCGTGGTAGTCTTCTTCTGACATGTTTATGGATGAAGGGGTGATGGTGGTTCAACTGGGAGGGGGGGGTGAGGATGGTTGTCTGAGACTATACACCAATATAGGATCTAACTACCCAGATCAAACCCCGTGCTCGAGAGCCAATTCATGCTGGCCAGAAACTGTCGGTAACCATCACAATGTCATTCTGATAAAATCAGGACTGAATCATGAGAATGACAGGTGCTGTCTTGTGCGGCTGTACTTTCCCAAACACAGTAAGAACGTGTTCGACGCACCCTTGGCCTTCATCCACCATCATCCAACTCGCAATAGGTCTTCTCTATGCCCAGGTCGTCCCAAACCTACTCTTTCCAGGCTGGAAATCAACATGTACTCAACGGTGCCCGCGACACCAGGATAGGGAATGCGGTATTCAATAACGTCGGTCGTGATCAGAATTATTTTACTGGAAACCGTGGGTAACCATTGTATGTTTCTTTCAGTGGAAACAACTAACGGTTTATTCTCCAGCACTTTGGGAAGCGATTGCAGACGTCGGAGCATCTCATAATTCGGAACAACAGGTTGACCGGGGCCGTTGTCTCCCTGGAACTCGTAAAGCAGTTCTCAAACTGATTCGACAATGGAGAGTTTCCAACTGCAAGAGTATGCCAATTTGTTGGCTTTCTGGCACTGCGGGTGTAGGAAAGTCAGCCATCGCATTGACTGTTGCCGAAGAATGCGAGAAAGATGGCCTCGTGGCCTCGTTCTTCTTTTTCAGATCGGACCCCAAGCGAAACAATCCTTCATCCCTCATTCTCTCCATCACACATGGCCTCGTAGTGACAAGGCCACATTTGAAGCCCTTCGTTGACCAGAGAATCGCTGTTGATCCTCGGATCCTCAAGGCTAGGCTGGAAGATCAGTACAAGGAACTCATCCTAGAAAATCTGAATCATCCTCCCCATCAAAGGGTCCCTGATTTGGTTGTCATCGATGGCCTCGATGAATGTAGTGATGCTGCCACGCAGCGCCGTGTCCTCTCCATCATTTTTTCCACGTATCAACAACCATACCATTACCCTATGCGGTTCCTCATATGCAGCCGTCCTGAATCCTGGATTCGACAAGAATTTAGTCGTTTCAGTGACCTGACCAAACATATCGAACTGGATGATTCGTTCCGCCCCCGGTACGACATTGAACTTTATCTCAACCAGCAGTTCCAGGAGATCCGAGAAGATCCCAGCTATTCGCAGGTTGTATTCCCAAACCCATGGCCATCTCCCCATCATGTTTGGCTCCTGGTTCGGAAAGCTGATGGTCAATTCATTTTTGTGATAACTGCCATGAAGTTTGTCAAGATGGAGTACACACTTCCAACTGATCAGCTTTGCATTATCCTCAATACTATATCCAATCCTTCCTCTGTATCTTCGATTCATTCGCCCTTCAATGATCTCGACCAACTTTATCTTGTGGTATTGCGTGCCAACCCTGACCGTGACAAGCGTCTGCTTCCCATTCTTGCGGCGATCACCATAGTTCCAAACTCATCTCCAGCATTCATTGAACTTCTACTCGGGCTCTCTCCCGGCATGGTTGCTCAGACATTACGTGCGACGCACTCGGTACTCGATGTCCGTGGTTGTGAAAATGTCATTGGCATTTACCACCAATCTTTCACCGATTTCCTTGTCAGCCAGGCGCGGTCAAGGGAGTTCTACATCGACCTGTCGATGTGGAAGGACTCCCTGGCCTGTCGGTGGACTAGACTCCTTACCAAGCAGTGTGAAGATGATCCTGGGCTGCTAAGGACCATACACTTAACTTACTCGAGTTCTTTACAAAAATTGGTATTATGCTGGAACAATGACTGCCTTTCTCGAGTGGGTGATATCAGTAGTGCACTGATGTCAGAAGTGGATGCTTTCTACCACGTGGCTTTGTCTATTTCTGCGGAGTTAGTGGGTCATGACAGGCTCCTTCAGATACTTGCGGCAATTCTACTACCATCTCGTGGTCCATGCTCACCCGCTTTCATCCAATCATTGCTTGGTATCCGGAGAGAGGATTTAGATCAGGCATTGCGAGCGATGAACACAATTGTTCACGTGGATCAACAATTTGATTTCCAATCCATTTCTCTTGTTGACTCCACACATTACACATTCCGGGATTTCCTTTTCTCCCGTTCTCGGTCGAAGGTGTTTTTCATCGAAAAAGGCTATCATAGCAACTTCCTTGCACTGAAATACCTCCGTCTTTTACGGATGGGTGTAATCCCTCCAAGCGAAGATGGGGTTTTG
Organism: Marasmius oreades; assembly: GCF_018924745.1. Classification (NCBI taxonomy): domain Eukaryota; kingdom Fungi; phylum Basidiomycota; class Agaricomycetes; order Agaricales; family Marasmiaceae; genus Marasmius; species Marasmius oreades. Next base: position 2,487,149 of record NC_057332.1, read on the forward strand.
TTCATGAAGAGTTGGGCTCACATCTGCACTGACGTCGACATTCCTAGTGAGGAATTGTTGTTCGAACTCTACCATATGGACTTAGGTGGCGCCTTTGTGAAGTCCCCCAACTGCCTGCGTCGCCTTCTTTGTGACTTCAAAATGATCACAACCTGGCTAGAATCTAAAGTAAGTCATGCATCTTGTGAGGAGTTGTGATCTATATCTTGAAGGTCACTTGTTTCCAGACCAACACCACCGATCTTTTTGATCCTTTTGGGAGTATTCAAAGAAGATTTCATATTCGAAGCACAACGCATTGGCAACCAGGATTCCCCGATGACATCATCGCTACAATAATCCTCTCAATCGTCGATTGGTGGCAGTCCCCGGATCCAAAGTCCTTTGCATGTTATCCTGAGGGGGAAACAATTCGCGTCGAATGGATGATGGATTGCGGCATGAACTACGACCAGTGCCAGGAATTGCATAGATTGGCCACGATCACATTGCGCTCAGCCGAGTTTTGCCGGTGTTCAAGCTCTGCATTTGATTCTAATTGTGTTTCGACTCTGATCCCTGGTACAACGGACATGTATCACGTCAATATCCCAGCTGGTTGTGCTCAAGTTTTTAAAAAACTTGTAGCCAATTTGGAGACACACAAAACACAAGATTTGACCTTTATGTGCCGCCATCTTGCTTGCCAACTGTTGGTGAAGTGTCCGCGTCTAATTACAAAATGTCTTCCCTTACCTGAACTACTTCCCCACTTTCGGATGCTCTTGGATTTCGCTAAGGCATTGGGTTTAGGCAAATCCTATCATCCAAGGGAATTCGAGACATCAGGGAAGAAGCTGCTGTCGTGGCTCGAGGTATGACCTTCAGCTACATTCTTCTTTTCATTGTATTCATGCTGCGCATTTTTAGAAGTTCCCTCCCGATTGTGCCTGTGAAGTTGAGCCTTTAAGAAACGATCTCCTTTCTCTAATATTAGCCTATGCCACTTGATGAATGATTTCTTCGCATTTCATTGAATTGACTATGAACCGTTGTCCTGGGGATTGCATTAGTGTACCACTTGGCAGTCAGACAGTTTAGCTACAGTGACACTTCAGCTATCGAGTTGTCTGCGTCCGTATTCACACAAGATTATATAACATTAAACTTTATTGAAATTTTGGCTATTCTTGCGCATTCCAATGACACAAAAGAAGCAGATCACGCATTATCTGAAAGTTACTGTAAGCCCTCCCCCCCCTCTAGAAATGGGGCGTTCCGCGGTCTCTTCAAGCCTCCAGATGACTTCCCCCCCTTCAAGCCGTGAAATGTTGGACTTCGTGTTCGTGATGCTTCACATCCGTATCCGAAACCCGAGTCGTCTACCCTCCATTGTGATGTCAACAGCGAGGCGCTCAATCCGAGTGCAGCAATCGTCCACACCCATACCGATGTCTTCGACCAGACCAGACCCTCGATGGCCTCCGGTCACCAGAGGAAGACGAAACATACACTTCCATAAGATCTCCATTTTCGGCAGTGGTTGGTTGGCGGTTGGTAAGGGAGGGCGATCCCGGGAAACAGGCAGAACAGGCAGTGGGATCTAAGAGTAACCATACGTTCAATAACGGGCATCTCATCGGTCATACATATTAGGATTGAACCGTTTAACCTCTTGAAAACTTCGCATGAAGTCGTACGTGCCGAGCATTCGAGTGTCCATGGATGCCGTGACTCTAGGAACATAAGTAAGGAACGAAGCGCTATGTGTTCATTCTCTGTCGTCACTGAGCGTCCTTTGGGATCAGACGACCAATAATGGAGATTTGCCAGCTGGAAGTGTTTGGTACCAGGGAAACCATCGGAGAACCGTGTAAGGGCGGTGAACAAGAACAAACGGGGGAGATCCGAGTCGAATCTCTCGCGAAGATCCTCAATAGAATGGGGAACCTTGTCTCCGAGGTGGCATTGAATTGTGGCTTTGAGGAGCATGCAGCGTGCAGTCACCGGTAAGAGGGTGGAGAGTGTGTGCCGCTGTATTATACCTCCACAATATTGCCCTCATTGAGTAACACATGTGAAGGAAGCGGAACCTAGGAGCCAACATACGATTAATTACGCATATCCAAAGCAAAATCAAGACATACTAATACCATCCTCCTTCAGAAGAGAAAATCTCGACGATAGCGAATCCCATCGAACACACGAAATTGGTCGTGGTTCAGTTCTTGAAGTTGCCGCAAGAGCTCATGATCCTCCAAGCGACCAGTGGTTCATGTATACCATATATTCATGAACATAGCACGGACGCCTTAGCGCTACACAATCCTCCTCCGTAATTAGGTTAGGACCAAGAGACCAGTGGTACTAATAGGTCGAACGAGGGAACCGTGGAAACCGGCACATGAAAAGACAACAGGGAAGATCCCAAATCTTGTAAGCATGGGAGTAGGTTTGGGACGCACGATAACCGAACCTCTTCCTTCCTACCACCGAGACAGGTGACGCTAAACATGCCTCCAGCTACCAACAAATCCTTCATCCTCAATTCCTATCACCAGGGCACCGTCAGCTTTCGATGTCGACAACCTCCACACCAGTCCCCGTTCGATTTGAACTCCACGAGGCTGGGCAGACATTAGACGGCGGTTTACGAAGAAGATGAAGGCGGCTCACGTACTCGTCGAGCCAACAGGTGTTGTCCAATACTTTGACTTCGGGAATGTAACAAGGAAGCCTAGGGCTACGCGTTCTGCATCTGCCACCACCGAGTGTCCGCAGGGATCAGGTAGCCGGTAGCAGAGGTTCGTTCACGAAGGATAAATGTCCTGGGAAATGAAAAATCAGTATGGCCGATAGAGTTCAGAGGGAAGAGATTAGACACCGTAAACCATTTCCAGTGGGAACGTTTGACGTGCTAAAGACACGAGACGCTTGAGCTAACCAGATGGAAGCCAGTTTTTGTTTTGCAGGATGGGACTAAACGAAGCTGAAGAGCGGCTTGGCCAGATCGTGAGGTGGTCGGGTATTTGGTACCTGAGGGGGATACCTGGGTAAGTGAGACGGTAAGGTCGAATTCAGAATTGAACGTACCGCCATCCTTCCATCATTCATGAAACTCGACTCATCCTGATACATTGGCAACTTCCAATGCCGCGTCAACTTCAAGTTCGGGGAATCTTGTAATGCCTGTCTCGGATTAACATGTGCGTGTGCGAGAAGCCCGAAGTTGTCCAAATCTGGTCCGCAAGATAGTTCATGAGGTGTTGATGACGATAGAAATCGTTGGTCAGAAAAAGAACGGAATGGCGTTGAACCAAGCTTCGTCGAAAGGTGCGATGACGTATAAGAGACCAAGTTTGCCTAGAGGTTCTTCAGGTGTGAAAATATCCATTCCATTCACGAAGGTGAATCCACACATTCTCGCGCCAAAGTAAAGAGGGTGGTACAGAGTGGGCGGGCATCTACTTAGAAGTTTACTTCAATAGTAAAAATAGAAACCAAGACAGAGACGCACCGAGGCAACCTGAAAAGTAAGATACTGCAACAAACGCTTGTCGACAACGCAGATGACTTTGAATGAAATGTTGTCCTGGGATCAGCTCTGTACGCTTTGGAGTTAGTAACGAACCATTCCTGATGCTGTTGAGCTCACCGTCATGAGTAAAAAGCATGGGATCGTCAGAGTCGTTGAAGGCGTGAAGCTGCGCAAATCTTGCGTGCCTGCAAATCGAGGTCGAGGTTTTATGATCGAGTCAAGACAGTAAACAAGCAAAGCCACGCACTTGATTCAAGAGAGAGATTGATGCATCTTCGACGCCTGCAAAAGCTGAATTAGGGTCGATGCGGCAGTGACTGACACCTGGAGCTGAATCATACATAACTCCTTCATACCTAGCCATGAACTTTATCAAGTTCACCGCAGAATCAGAACGGTGTGGATGAAATGAATATGAAAAGAAAAAAATTTATCAGGCTAGGGCTAGAACTAAAACGCGATAGTGGAAAAAGAGTTCGTACCAGGTAACTAAATAGATTTCATGGCTGCGTCAAACGCCGTGGTGGTAAGGAAGAGAGCCTCGAATGGTGGGAAACTAGTCCAAAGCTTTTCAAACTGTTACTCATCCCATGCGTTCACGAGCTCAGGCTACGATTGGAATAAGATAATCCAATGTCAATACCAGCAGACGTCAAATATCCCCTCAAGTGTGCTACATCGTCTTCCTCGTCGCAAACAGGACGCATGCCCGAATAATGTAAAGCAGCCTTGATACACGGAGCACCGGTATTCGTCTGTAGGCTTCTCGACCCCTTCCTCCAACTGCTCATCTTCTGATTCTGCCATAAAGTCATACGGAGGACCTCTTCGTCTTCAAATGATGTATTGTCAGGGTAGAAGAGGAAGCCAAAAACATGTCTCCGAGGCAGTACACCGCCTTCAACAGCCACAGGAGACCGAAGCCTACCAGATGTCGGGCGATCGATAGCCACCTGGATTGGTTATCTTCCCAATCATCTTCGCGTTTTTTATAGTCATTCTTCGTGTTTGTGTTCGTCATCGCTGTTATCGCAATGGACGGCTGCGCGGAAAACGAGACTCACAACTTGGAGACCACTGGTAGAATCGAAAAGCTTATTACATGTGACGTAGTAGTGGTGGCCGGCGATTTTGAGGTAGTGTTGTGGAGGTGAAATGGTAAGTTTGCGGGTCAATATCGATGGTTGAACAATAAACACCACTTACCACACGCTATTCTTATATGGCAAATGTCGCACCGAGGATGACTTTCTGTCGCCTGCAAATGTTTAAGACGTTCTCCGTGGTCGTAGAGGTACTCGTTCCGAGAGGGGTGGATTCGTGATACGAGTCACTTCGGCTGACATGGTTATGGATGGGGGCGATGGTAGATGCTTGAGCAAGTGATCGTTGGAAAATCTTCAGCTGGGAGGAGAGTCTTTTGTTTGAGACCTACATCTCCGGTATGTTCTACTTCCGGTTACCCCTTCGATGTCACTGACCCGCACTTATAGACCTGTTGCGCCACTACAGAATTTAATAGTATTGAACAGCTCGAAATGCACATCATGCTTGCCTTTCAGTTTACTGTGGTTGCTCAAGCTCTAAGTCGTAGGCTCCTGGATACTAATTGGCGTTCGCGAATCCGCAAGTTCAAAGCTTTCCCTCCCGTCCCCCTCTCGCTCGTTACCAGACTACAATTGAGGGAATTCATTATCTCTGCGCCCCTGACTCTGTGTAGTGTTGGTTATTGGTAAATCCGATCTCCGAGGCAGTTGTTTGAGATTTTGGAATACCTTTTCCCACTTATGTCTCCTTCCTTTCCTTTCCTAGTGAGAGCCAAGCCCGACTGAAGCCGTTCAACTCTTAAAGCCATGGAGGGCTTATTTGCGAATACGTTTCGCTGAGGCGACATCGGGCTTACACAAAGCTCAGAAGCAGGGGTACGGACAACGCCTTTTTGATCGTTCAAATCAACTTCCGCGGACATCTCCATCTGCCGGTGTACGACATTGTACATATATACTCAAGTAAACTCGGTGCCTCCTGAACATGAGCACTGACATGGGCTCACGAAGATGCAAGTTTGCTGAACGTACATCATGTAGGTCGCGGCCATCTCAGTTACGACTCGTTCACTTTATTTCAATCCAGATCTCCACAGCTCACCCGAGAGCTGTCCGGAAGTGCATTGGCCTGGACACCGCTTCGGCAGTTGACCGGTCGTTGAAATCGTTGTATGATCAGGAGGAATGATGCAAAAGAGTCACGAGGTCAATCTGGGACGGTGACTGAATGTTATTACACAAGAGCTGTGCGACTTCTACCTACCATCCTTCTCGCTACTGGTCTTCGATGTTCGAACCATCCCAGACCTCCTCAGTTGTCCCCACGCAACAGATTTTAAGCGGCGCCCTCAATACTACGATAGGCCAGGCGGTATTCAATAACGTCGGTCGTGATCAGAATTATTTTACTGGAAACCGTGGGTAGCCATTACGCGTTTTTCAAAGCGAGCAACTCATGGTCATCTCCTTTCTCCAGCACTTTGGGAAGCGATCGCAGACGTCGGAGCTTCCCATAATTCCGAACAACAGGTTGACCGCGGCCGTTGTCTCCCTGGAACTCGTGAAACAGTGCTCAAGCTTACATCAGGAAAAACCCAAATTGTGAATTCGCCGTAATTAACGCTAACCTTGTAATTCACGCTTATTGCTGTGCTTAGTCGTAATTTGTTGTAGGTCAATTAAATTAAGTTACAGTGGGAACTAAAAGTATTAATTCTTCTTAACTTCTCAAACTTTTGGTTAATTTAGACAAAGTTTAAGGCTGCTTCTATGCTGTTGGTGTGGTTGATAACCAGCTTATAACAGTCAGGATCCAGAACCTGGCATGACAAGCTTCTGGAGAAATTGAAATTCTGACAAGTTCCCAGATCTGAGCAACTGTGTTAATTCGCGCAAATTTGTCTGAAATTGTGCAAACAGTAAAAATGTTCGAGTACCGACGAACTTCAAATTTTTTACAAAGTTGGTCCGAGATGCCCATATATCCGAGTTATCAGGCACATGAAGTGTCCGAGCTGTCCGGGACCGGGGCACGACTTCGTCACATAAGAGAATAATATTTTTTTTCGTTCTTTCTTCTTTCCCCTCCTTCATTCATTCGCCTTCCATCCTGCCTTTCCTCCTTCAGCCATCCCTAACACTGTTATTCACTTACTTACTCAATTACAGGGACTATTCGGCACATTCAGACTGTCCGATTCTAGTGAGTGATTAAATTTTCTCCTGAAACTTACTGACAGTTAAAATACCTCAGACAATGACCTGTATAGGAGGGCTGGTTGAGTTGGCTGAATTAGAGGAGTATCAGATGTAAGTCAACCTGTCCTCTGGTTCCATGGATTGGCAACTGACAATTCTCAAGGCTGCAGCAGCAGCAGATAATGAATAGCAAGGGTGAATGCAATATCAGAGGAATGATTGAGGGCAAAATAGCATTATTCTTGGTTTATTTAACTTTATGATTCCTGTAGCTGTAGTATACTTCTATTATAATAAATACATTGATTTTTTGACTTCACGATGACTGAACTGAATGAGAAATGTGCAATTAAGTAGCATTTAGCACCTACAAACATATGATAATGTAGTGGAATTCACACAAATTCGTGCAAATGAGTGTTAACGTCCATTAACGTTACGAGGGGATGTTTAATTCGCACTAACCGAGCGAATGATCGAATTCGTTGCATTAATCAAAGTTAACACTAATTAACACTAATTTTACTCTCTTCGGGTGAATTCACAAATTGGGGTTTTCCTGATGTATTCGTCGATGGAGAGTTTCCAGGTGCAGGACTGAACTGGTGTGTTGGCTTTCTGGCGCTGCGGGTGTAGGAAAGTCGGCCATTGCATTGACTGTTGCCGAAGAATGCAAGAAAGATGGTCTGGTGACCTCGTTCTTCTTTTTCAGATCGGACCCCAAGCGAAACAATCCTTCATCCCTCATTCTATCCATCACACATGGCCTCGTAGTGACAAGGCCGCATTTGAAGCCCTTCGTTGACCAGAGAATCGTTGCTGACCCTCGGATCCTCAAGGCTAGGCTGGAAGATCAGTACAAGGAACTCATCCTAGAAAATCTGAATCATCCTCCCCCGTCATCTGCTCACAGGGTCCCCAACCTGGTCATCATCGATGGCCTGGATGAATGTGGTGGTGCTACCATGCAGCGCCGTGTCCTATCCGTCATTTTTTCCACGTATCAACAACCATACCATTATCCTATACGGTTCCTCATATGCAGCCGTCCTGAATCCTGGATTCGACAAGAATTTAGTTGTTTCAGTGACCTGACCAAACATATCGAACTGGATGATTCGTTCCGCCCCCAGTACGACATTGAACTTTATCTCAATCAGCAGTTTCAGGAGATCCGAGAAGATCCCAGCTATTCGCAGGTTGTATTCCCAAACCCGTGGCCATCTCCCCATCATGTTTGGCTCCTGGTTCAGAAAGCCGATGGCCAATTCATTTTTGTGATAACTGCTATGAAGTTTGTCAAGATGGAGTACACACTTCCAACTGATCAGCTTTGCATTATCCTCAATACTATATGCAATCTTTCCTCTATATCTTCGATTTATTCGTCCTTCGATGATCTTGACCAACTTTATCTCATGGTATTACGTGCCAACCCTGACTGCGATAAGCGTCTGCTCTCCATCCTTGCAGTGATCACCATAGTTCCAGACTCATCTCCAGCATTCATTGAACTTTTACTTGGGCTCTCTCCTGGCATGGTGGCTCAGACATTATGTGCGATGCACTCGGTACTCAATGTCTGTGGTTGGGAAGATGACATTGGCGTTTACCACCAATCTTTTACTGATTTCCTTTTCAGCCAGGCACGGTCAAGGGAGTTCTACATCGACTTCTTGATGTGGAAGGACTCCCTGGCCTGTCAGTGGACTAGACTCCTTACCGAGCGGTGTAGAGATGATCCTGAGCTGCTAAGGACCACACGCTCGGCTTACTCGAGTTCTTTACGAAAATTGGTACAATGCTGGAGCAATGACTGCCTTTATCGAGTGGGTCGTATCAGTAGTGCGCTAATGTCAGAAGTGGATGCTTTTTACCACGTGGCTTTGTCTATTTCCGCGGAGCTAGTGGGTCACAAAATGCTCCTTCAGATACTTGCAGTAATTCTACCATCTCGTGGTCCATACTCTCCCGGGTTCATCCAATTATTGCTTGGACTTCAGAGAGAGGATTTAGATCGGGCATTGCAAGCAATGGACACAATTATCCACATAAACTCTTGCTCCGATCGACAACCTGGTTTCCAATGCATTTCTCTTGTTGACTCCACACATTACACATTCCGGGATTTCGTCTTCTCCCGTTCTCGGTCAAAGGAGTTTTTCATTGAAAAATGCTATCATAGCAACTTCCTTGCACTGAAATGCCTCCGTCTTTTACAAATGGATCCGACTCGCCACGATCTGAGGGTTTTGTTCATGGGAAATTGGGCTCACATCTGCACTGGCATCGACAATCTTAGTGCGGAATTGTTGTTCGAAATCTGCCGTATGGAGTTAGCGGCGCCTTCGTGAAGTCCCTCAACTAGAGGTGCCCGACCAACTCAAGGACTATCCGGTGACTGAAACCTAGAGCTAGGTAAATCTAACATTTTTTAAAATGGAGCTGGACGATGCACACACCGTGCCGTGTAACAGTATAGATCGCGCGCGCTTGATTCGAGAGCAAGTCGAAGTTGATGCAAAGATGTTCGAAAACCTGAAAGTAGACCAATCAATGTGAATCCTAAAGCCAACTAAACTCCATCGCCCATACCTTCTTCCGCACCACGCCATGTACCCGTATGCACAACGCCCATCTACGAGAAGCTCTTCCCTCCCACCACCGACGCGGGTGCCGCCAAACATGTCCCCCGGCTGCAGTTTTCGCATACGCATATCGACTTCAGCCCAAAAGCTTGATCCTCCTGGTATCACCCCGGTCATTGGCCGTACTCGATAAGAAAAAGAAACATCGTCAGCTGGGAGGAACACCAACAAAGCTCGTGTGACTATGGCATACCTCGCAGCACCATACTTAAGACCATCGGACCCTCCCGCCTCGCCATTTACTGCCAGAGGATCGTATACGAACATCGGATTCGAGATGAGGATTCTCGATAAGTAAATGTTGAAGTAATGCGTTGATTTTCTTGGACAAAGGTTGGAAAGGTACCGCGAGAGATGAGCGAGAGATGGGTCGTTGAATGGGTTGAGACGAAATGAGGCGATGTCTGGTACGCGTGACGACCGGGAAGATAAAAAGAATGGAAAGGAGGTTGTTCACGTTGCACTGGTATCCTAATTATTCGTAGGAGGCGGCTGTTTATCTCGTTATTGGGGGTCCTTGACAGAAGCTATGGCGCCAGCATCCAATCACTGATCAAAGAATGAATATCATAAACTTTGCGAGCCCTCAAATCAGGAGAATGAACGTACCGATCGATTTGACTCCATCAAAACCGCCCGCTCAGTGCTCACAATCCCTCCCAAAACCTCTCTCCCAAAAGACTGACTGTGGTTGTGGAATCGTCCAAATCCGAACTTTGAAACGCATACAGAACGTTTTTGACGGACATCTTGGTCGGTAACATGGGTTTACGTCGAATATGAGAGATAACAGCGGCCAGCCGTTGTTGTGGTTTGGAATTGGGATAGATAAAAGCAAATATATATGATGAAGGCTATGCCGCATTCCGAGCCCGTTCTTGAAATTTTGCCATATATCTGATTCCAGAGATCTCGAAAAAGCAGGAGAGCGTGAACCTAATGAATGTGAACATGTGAGGACTGAAATTCAAATTTTACATATCACATACCATCTAGCACTCGAACGATTCAACCCAGCCACCCTTACTACAAAGAAGAACATTGAAGTCGAAGGTTGAACCACCACCAGCCCATGGTTCCTACATCTTTTCATGAAGAAAAACCAAGTGTCCTAAATCGTAGCAACCAAACCGCTTTGAGCAGAATCCAAGCTTGACAACGTTGAATAAGCTTCGAGCTGGTTTTGACATCATAAATATCGGGTTAAAGTTGTCAACTGGAAGAGCGTATGCAAAACTAATATTGCAGGAGCAATCAAAAAAGTTAACGATGCGCAAGCAGGGTGGACTTACCTGATGCATTCAGCGATTCTTTTCATCTCCAGGGCCCAAACTACCGCGCGTAACTCCTGAAGATCTTCCTAAGCGGTCGACTGTCATGCAATAGCCCAAATCCGAGTGTAAGTTCATTAGAAAAGACGTTGTTGCTAGCTCGAAGTAATTCCAGGTTCAGGTGAGGGCAACTTGCAAGTCGCACTGATCACGTTCAATTATGTGAAGAGATGTAGAGTATGGAACTAGCTGTGAGCAAATTATATATAAATTTGGCAAAACCATTCTGTATATAAGGAATTGGGGGTACCGCGGATCGAACGCGGGACCTTCAGAATTGTTTCTTTGTTTCAAAGGCAACTTCAGTCTGCTGCTCTCCCAGCTGAGCTATACCCCCAATATTTAGGGTTGCTATAATTTTTATTATGTCGATAATATTCAGCCTTTGAACTTCCGTAGTAAAGATTAACTTGAGATTAAAGAATCGTAGCAACTTCGAGGCACCTTGGGCCGCCTTCGACCGAGACCGGGCTCTCTGCATACCTGAGTCTCCTTCATATCTACATACAATATTTCTAAGTATAACTCGGGCTTGTAGATACGGACAATATGGTACCACTGGCACCGAGCGTCAATGATCTCTTCTTCGCAGCGCCACTGCACAGAACATATGGCAGCGGATATTGACCGCCGAAGCAAATACTAAATACCAGAACCTTGAGGGCCTTCTCCGTACACCTCGGTTTGTGATATCATCGATAGAATCTACTCCCCGGGTCCAAAGTGGCTGTGAGATTGATATCAATCCATGATATTCAAAATTGCTACTCGAGGTCTGGAGTTCTGACTGCTGGCATGCAATCATGTACCATAACAGCGAAAGTCATCGTCATCTCGGCCGTGATTGGACTCATAATTGTAGATCAACAACTCCCTCCGACAACCTCGAAGCTTTGTCGAAGCTATCCAGAACACCATGCGCTTGCCATGCGCATTTCGATCGGTTGCCTGCGCGAGCTGTGTACTACAATAACCGTTGTAGTGACGGAGTAGAAAATACCTCGAGCCCGATCGTTATGAGCGATATTATCACGAGAGAAACCCAGAGTTAGTCGCCTTTTTCCATTCTTCTCTCGAAAGATGACACACTGGATGGATACACAACTATAAGCGAGCCTTCAGCGCATCCGAAGACGATTCGTACGTCTGCGATCCGTACGATGGCTTCGTCCCGGAATCCGGTGTCGTTTAAGAACATTAAACAGTTGATTGAACTTGGGCGGGAATACGTACGCTTCCGTAGTCTTCCATATCTCGGGCAGAAAGACGCGAAGCGCCTTTCGGAATGGATTTGAAAGACTGTCAGCCCTGGTGCCGTGCTATCCTTTTCCTCTCCGTGTTGAAGCTTGCATAACTGGCTGGGAGCATCGAAGAGGTAGATGGACTATCGATGTACCTGCTAACAAGGAGTTGGCAGGAGGTCCCGAGTTTTCGTACTGCATTCAAGGGTGACTCCACCTTGAAGTTTTGGTTACTCGATGCAGATTGATGCAGTACACGAATATCGCGGGACGAGGAAACAGGGTGTAGATACGAGTAACGGAGATGGAAATGCAGTTTCAGAACAGCAAGAGTTTCGTTACGATTTTCGGATTTCCTGTCAATTTACTTGTCGAATTGAGGAACAGAGGAATAAGAGAAGGAGAAAGATCGCACCGGGTTACACGCTATTACACGCTAGAATGAAAACAAAACCTTCTATGGGCTTCAATAATCGTTTGAATGAAGGGACACAAATCTCGGACGAGGGTGTAGTGACCAGTTGAATTTGTGACTTCCAAAAATGGACCTATTGTCTCACCGAGACTCACGGGTTACTCGGAACCCCCGAACAGCGTCCTTCCCCCTTCGAGGTATTGCTTCTATCTTCATGGCGACTCTCTATAAGAGCAGGACCCAGTCTTTCCTTATGCGAGTTTATCATGTGCTTCACGAAAGGGCAAAAAGGTCTGTTTGATGATAGCAACGCCACCAAGGCCAAAGGAGAAAAGCCCAACACCAAGGTGCGAGCCCACACTATAAAAACCCTATCGCCATCCTTATCCTTTTCTTAACTTCTTCCTTCTCAAAGCTTCAGGACCCTCCACCCCAAACTCTTACTCAAACCAAACCGCAGTCCACAATGTCTCCCCCAAGAGTCGCTATCATCATCTACTCCATGTACGGACATGTTGCTACCTGTACGTGTCATACCGCTCTTCGTCGTTGAGAACTGCGCCTAACCGATCTCACGCGTAGTGGCCGAGTCCGTAAAGACAGGTTTTACAAGAGCCGGTGGAAGTGCCAATATCTTCCAGTACGTTTTTTCCAAATCTCATCGAGCATCGGTCAAGTACTTATCCTTCTTTTTTTCTGTTACTTAGGATCCCTGAGACCCTCTCCGCCGAAGTCCTCGGTAAAATGCACGCACCACCCAAACCCGACTACCCCATCTTTGACTCGCACAAACTCGTCGACTACGATGCCTTCATTTTCGGAATTCCCACTCGTTACGGTAACTTCCCCGGTCAATGGAAGGCGTTCTGGGATACCACTGGTGGACTCTGGGCCAAGGGTGCTCTTGCCGGAAAATACGCTGCTGTTTTCGTCACCAGCGGTACTCCTGGTGGAGGTCAAGAGAGTACCGTTCTCACATCCCTCTCCACCTTAGCCCACCACGGTATCAACTACGTTCCATTGGGTTACTCCCAGACGTTCGCCCTTTTCTCAAACCTAGATGAGGCTCACGGTGGTAAGTTTCATGGGGGCAGTTTCGCGATTACTGAGAAACTGATCCCTCTGTTCGTTTTTTTCTAGGATCCCCATGGGGAGCTGGTGCTTTCGCTGGCGCCGACGGTTCACGCCAACCCTCTGCTCTCGAGAAGGAGATCGCCGAGACGCAAGGCAAACAGTTCTGGGGCGTCATCTCCAAGGTCAACTTCTGATGAGCTTTTTTTTTGTTCTGGGTAAAACAAACAAAAGTGCCTCGCGGTGGAAGAGAGCTTGTAGTAGTAGACACTTGGTTCCTCCCCCCTCTATACCTTATTTGATCGATAACTAGAATAAACTTTATACCTATACCCGCTTTTCTGATACGAACACTGCACTGGCACCGGAGTACAAAGGTTCGATAAGAGATATATCCGCCCTTTCAGCTTGCACTCTGTGTTGGTCAACCCCAGGTATGCGCATCGAAGATAGATTCGAAGTGTAATTTCGTGTCTTTTGCTGGCAAAAACGAAATTTATATGGCGTTCTTCGTCATTCTTATGTTGCATGGCCGTTATTGTCGATTAAAATTTGGGGGGTCATGATTCCGGGCCGCTCCCATTCATCCGCCCATTCTTCCGTGACTTCCATCCCTGTTTCAACCCTCGGTATCAATTTCGGCATCCCCCCGATTTTTTCAAATCCCCCTTGGCTATTATATTCATTGAAAACGTGCCTCAAGTTTCAAAGCCGGAACTATCACAGTGTAAGGCTGAAACAGAACGGAGAAATGGAACATGTTCCTCAGGTCCGAGGCTGTCACATAGCCAGGGCCACTATTTCGTACCTGGCATGGGCGGTCTCGGTCAGTGGTATGGCCTCGGTACTTGTATAAGTTGTATTACCACGACTCTCGTCAAATCCACCCAGCGATCCTGATGGCACAAGTCGCTAATATGACGATGACTATCATAGCGGAAGCTGCAGCTGAGAGCTGAGAGGCAAACTGAGTCGGAACTGGCTAATTACTATTTCTAGCTCAGATTTTTAGTCCTTGCAGATTTGGGAAGAAAACTGGACCAAAAAATATATATCTAAAGTGAATAATGAGGTCCTGAGGAGTTGGATTTCTTCCTGATACTATTGGCACAATATCAAGGTGTCTTCTCATATGTGTGTAGTATAGCCTCAGTTCAGATGTTCAGGTTTTTATGTTCTTTTACAGTTTCTGGATTCTAATATACATCTTATCAATTAGTATGTGTCTTCACCAGCTCTCTAATTACTTGGAATATACCCATAACCATGCTCTTAAGCTTTTCCAGTACTCCACAAGCTAGTGCTCTCCAAACCATCCAAATATCCTAAAAAATGGATTATAATATTGGCTCTAGTCAACATCCAGATGCCAAAGAAAAAAAACCAAGAAGTGAATGGTTGTGTACCTTTTTCAAACCAAATACAACCACTACCACCCAAGGTGCTGAAACAAGATAGAGAGTTAATAATAATATTACAGAAAAACACAATAAAGCCTGACCACCAGATCGAACAAAAACATGATAATAAATGGGTGAAAGCTTCTCAAGGACAAACATAACACCCAATCTGTTAAATAGGTCAATTGTGCCTTCTCTTGACATTGGATAAATAAATACATACACCACTGAAATAACACTGGCAATCCATATCATTGAGAATTGGATGAAGAGCATGTTATATTCCCTCAGTAAGTAGCGTAGCTTGAAAGGTGTAGACTGGTTGATGCTGTTGATTTTGACAAGGTTGATAGCTATCATAGCTATAGAATAAACAATTGAACTGTTTTAACATGGTACCCTGGTATATAGAGATGGATAAAGTACTCACTGTGCAGAACCACATATGCCACTACAAATCCCATGGTAATAATACAGTCAACAATCTGGCTAGATTCAATAATAAGATAAGCTTGAGGGAGCAGTTATATTCAACTTACATTGCAGAATGATCAAAAATGCAGTACTGGTGGCCAAGACCACCAAATTTAACCTTGGTGGAATGTGTGATACCAAACTGAAAGGAATCTTGAGAATACTGAAACATCTTAGAGGGTGGGTTGGTTGTCATACAACTAGATATGAGATTATCAAGAGACACCATATGAGGTAGGGAATAATGAGAAGCTTATTAGAAAAGTTCAGATTAGTGTCAGCACTAACACACTCAAGCTATTTGTACACACCAATGGTGACTTTGCCCATCTCTGTAATGCCAGTTTGTTCTGTGAAAAAGTGGACAATATATTCCAATAAAGCTTGGATAAAAGAAGTTCAGCCACAGGATGTCCACAGCTAGAATGACTGCTCATGGTTCACCTCCAGAAAGAGTGAGAAATCCATCATGCTAACCCTGTGGACTTGTTAATGATTTTCCTTTCAATAGGCAGAGATAACTCACAGTGTGTTGTTTGAAACTAGTAATGTAGCATGCACAATGCATATGTCATGCTTTGGTGTTGATAGACTTTGTGTTGGTTGTTGGCCAGTAATGTAGAGTAAACAGTTTGAGAGGCAGAAAATGACCCATGATATTACAGATCCATGCCAAACTCTTCCTCTGGAGAGGTGACCAAACAAAGCAGTAAGTTCAAGAAAAATGAGGCCAGCAAGTGCAGTGAGTTGTAAGGGTGGCCATACTGCAATAGAAAGCAGGTATGCCTCAATTTCATGATCATTACTGGGTGCCATTTGGGGTTGCACCAACTATGAATAGTGGTCTGCCTTTTGAGTTGGGTGTCTGTAGGAAAGAGAAGAAATAGTTGTGTAGCCAGCAATTATGGGAAGTGGAAGGTGAAGGTAGATGGGGTGATTCAATCTTTTGGTTATCAAGATCAAGAGACTTTTTTGTATATGACTACATTTTACACTGATAGAATTCAATGATCAGAATGAAACAGGGCTAAATAGTGGTTATTTTAGTTCAATTATACTGAGAAATCTGATACTGTACTTGAAACAGATTGGTCCTGGCCCCTGCATGATATACTCAGCCCCTCCAATTAGAAGTTAGACTATAGTTAGTATATATATAGTGACAGAAGCCCAAAAAATCTGATGAATTATATAGTTATTTAAAAACATTCTATGCTAATTCAACAAATACTTGAGATCCTTATATTTTAAGCAAGTAGATCGCAAATACAACATTATAGAGTACAGATATGAGAGTTTGGAGGAACAGAAAAGAGTGTGCATATATAGCATTCAAGTTTTATATAAATGCTGTACAATTTCTAAAACACTGCTACTGTATGGTTATAAATATTGAGACTTAGTGTAAGATGCAATGAAACAGAAAGAGAAAGAAATTGCCTTGGAATGTGGTGTTACAATCCCCAGATCTAATACTTTTTCAAGCTTGAACCAACTTCATGTTTGTCCATTGAAGTCATCTTGATTTTTTTGGCATCACAACACTGATATACTGTCTATCTATCAGATCTTCAATAGCTTGTTTTGTCTGATACCAATAGAGAACATTAATAAGCATTAAAAAATCACACTCAATCACAGATTTCATTTGTTCCAATCTATATTTGGAGTGCTCAAAGAGAAAAGAGAAAAGGAAAGCATGGCTCAAGAGTGACTTGCAGTATGCACCCTCTCAGGGTTACTTCTGCTGGCAGAACTAAACAAGCTACAATCCCGAGTAAGAAACCAAATTTCACATTTGGCTTAGAGAAGCTCGATGGCACTTCAGATAATAAACTGAGAATTGAAGGTGAAGTTGAGTTTCCTCACAGTATATAAATAATAATATTCAGTAGAGCAATTGCGAATTGGCTCATTTAGTACAATGAAGGAGGGGGGAAAAGTGAGAGAAAGCTATACTAATACATATTTCTATATATCTAGGCTGATCCTAGGGTGGGAGCAAGCTAAGGGATAGAATAGACTACTTATTGATAGAGTTAGTTGTCTATTTTGTGTTTGGTTTCTCAGCAAACCATTTATGGAATTGTTTCAGCAATTTGGTTTGCAGTGGAGGGCCAAACAGAATAGTGGACAGGCCATACTGTCTATACATGTAAACTGGGAGATGGTCTCAAGAAGGGTAATGACATTACCATGGATCTTTGGGAGGGTTTTGTGGAAGGACAATATCAAAAAAAAAGATTAGGCTATAAGATGATGGAGAAAAAAAGAAGGAGGCTCCCTATCCTCTGTTCATTAGTGTTCTCATCAGTTCAGGTTAGTGCTGGTTTGAAACCGAACCACGAACCAAATTGCTGAAATGGTTCCATACACGGTTTGCTGAAAAAACCAAATATAGAACAGTTTTGGCCCAAGAAACCCTGTTTTTGAACCATGTGACCCAGCAGATCACTTGTAGCTGTTGGTCACAGGAAATATCACATCAGAGAACCATTACTGTCACACCAAAGTGATGCCATTTGCCATCATTGTCACAAAAAGGCATCAAAAAGTTTAATATATTTTTCTGGGGAAAATTTACTCAGGAATAGCAGTTTAACTGGTTTGAGTCTAGTTTTCAGCCTGAACTGTGTCCCTGAATGGCTCCTGCTGACCCATCAAAGCCCAAACTGGTACAAACCACGCCGAACTGAACCGAACACGCTGATGATAACACTACTGTTCATAAGGTAGTAGCAGGCCAGTTTCGACAAACCCCACATGCATTTACTTTTTTGTGACACCCTGCACCAAATTGGGTGATGCAAGAGGAGAATACTCTGTCCTTGTCGTACAAGGTCTTCTGGTACAAATCTGGCTCTGCTGTTTTGTAGCAAGTCATTAAAACAAGTCATGCAGTATGAATTAAATTTTATGCAAAATTGACAGAGTAGATACAAATATTCAAAGTAATTATAATATCTATTCTGCTTCATAAACACCATCTACATGATATTTTCATGTTTCAATTCGTCCATAATGCTTTCTGGGAGTACCCTGCAACCCCTATACTTAAGACTCACCCACACACCTTGCCAACCATTCAAACTGTATGCATAAACGTCATCAAAGTGGAATGTGTGGCCAATTTAAGTAAAATTAAGATTAGTATTTACACTCTGTACTGTAATAATTAAATCCCATCTTTGCATAGAGGACAGGGGAATTTCACTAAGTGAATTTAGTGCATTTTGTTGCAGATCAAATTTGGCAGGTGATGGTTTAGATAGGCGGTATACCTGCTATCGCAATGCAAACTAGATTTAGCCTTACTAATGCAATTTTTAAACATTTTAATAACATTCAAGTTATAAAATATAGGAGTGTAAGACTAGGGTGAGCCCAAACTACTAGTCAAATGTCATGAACTGAACCAGGAGTAGTACCTATTGCCGACTTTTCCTCCTATACAGTCAACTGCAGTTGGACTTGGCATACGATCAAGGGAGATATCATGTGAAATAGGTCGATTCATAGGAGAGTACTCCTAATCTTAGAGAAGGGGTCATCGGTATAGGAGTACAACCCTTTCTACTAGATAGGTATATAAGGAGTACTTAGTGGTAGATATTTCCCTAGAATTTGATCTTCTTTGTCCTTTGTCTTCCTTGGTCCTTGGTCCTTTATCCTCCCTATCCTTACCTTTTGCCTCTCCCATTCACTCAGTTGCTCTACGTTGTCCAGATCGCCCTTGTCAGGGGACTCACCATCTAATTGGGATTCAGACTCACCCTAGAGTCCCTTCTCTAGTGTTAGAATACAGGATGGGGTATACATGGATTAGGATACAGGTATGTGGTACACTACACTGGTGTACGTTGGGTACCGTCTATTGTATGCTCTCATTGTCATTGGAGTACTGGCTCGTGAGGATATGGTCCTCATCGTAGGATGCTCTCATCGCCGAAGGTCTACTCTTGTCATAGGAGTACGGTTCATCATACGGTTCACCACACGGTTCATGGATATTCACGATACTGGACATCACTATTATTCATTCTCCTTGGTCACCAGCTCTTGTCATTCTCTATTGCTGATAGGCCTGTAGGATGGTCTGACAGCATTAGTCTGGAGTATGATCTCATAGTAGGTCGGAGTACTGGGGTTTGGTACCCCTTGGAGTACACCCTATGTGGGTGTTGGGTTGTTTTAGGCGTATGCTATCCTCAGTGTCAGGGCTCGAGGCCCGGCATATGCACAGGCAGTTCACCCTCCTGACATCAAAGCACAAGCCTTTGTGCGAGACTTTAAACTGTATAAAAAGTACAAATTTGGAAGATGAGAGACTTTGGGAGGTTTCAAAAACTGTAGAAACTTCAAGAAGCAGCCTCTCAAAAACCTTCACCTTTTGGTTAGAAGGCCTTGTTTTACTTGTGGAATGCTTGGAGCGAACATAGGGAATTTATTGAATACTTTACTTTGACTTCGCAAAGTAATGTTGGACAACTCAGACTTAAAGGAATTATAACGATGGATATATTGGACAAAGGACCTACATGCAGATTTAGGATAGCAATATCTGAACCACATGCAGTCACAAGGAAGGATAGGATCATAATATATAAAAATAAAGGAAACCCAGACCTCACGAAGTTTACATGACAATTGTTGCTGGAAACAGGAACACAGGAAAATGTCAGAAACAGTGACTGGACCTTTCCCGATTAAGGGAGCAACAGGATACAAGTGAAACAGGATATATGTTTCCAAGGATATGTGGAGGACTCAGAAACTTTGGGAAGTCTAGACTTGGTCCTCGTGACACGGATACAGACAAGGATTCTTTGTTTATTATTTTTCTTCATGGTTTTTGGCACAATCTCTTGTATTATACCTGAATAGGCAAGTTTCTGTTTGACTTAAAGGGATTTTATTATTATCTTCGGGTTTCTTACTGTACATATCTTGAACTTTTATGATTTCAAAAAGTGTATATAAGGAGGGAGAGTTATAGGGATTTCCCCCCAGCTACCTATGAGTGGAGACACAGTTCACCTACTAGGATTCACTCAGGATCTGACCTTTGCCCCTCACTTTGCTGAAGTTTGGTGTTCTGTGTTTGGATTGGATTGATTGGATCTTTTGCAATTGGAATTTGATTGGATTGTTATTGAAATTGAACTTGGATTTTGAAGTGTCAGGGGTCGATCCTTGGGTGAGGCAAGCTGACAATAGAAGGGGAAAAAGGAATGACTCCTAGGTAGGATTGACCAGACAAGAGTGAAGTTCTACTGTACACTTGGAGTACTTATATACTACACTACTTAAGGGGTAAGGAGTCGAGTGGGCAGGGGCCTCCCTATCTACGATGGTCTACAGCGATCACAAGTCGGACAGAGTGCTCAACGGTGAGGAGCCAAAGGGACAAAGGGAGGACGATCAAGCGCGAGGATGGGAGGAGTCGTGATAGCACGTGAAGTACTATGGAGGAGTACTCGGAGTATATGGTGAGCTCATGACATGAAGTCAATTTGGAACTTATATTCAATTGGAATTGCATTTGGATTTGATTGAAATTTGAACTTGAACTTGAACTTTGCAAAGCCTTGGATAAAAGCTTTGTTGAATCATTGATATTGAAATGTTGAAACTTGTGTTTTGTCTTGTCATTTTTGATAAGAAAAGAATAGTCCCTTGATTGAATCTTAAAGACCAAATAGTCCAATATTCTCTCTTTCTTAGTGCCTCTTAGTGCAAGCTAAAGCCCTAGAATACTGACCTCTACCCCATACTCTAAGGGATATTCTTTTGGTGTGGTTGGTTTGTACACTTTGTGCTTGAGGTGTGTTTGCCAGCTCCATTAATTGGACATCCTAATGTGTTATTACTCCCTCTTTTTCTTTCTTTCTTAAGTTCACATGTCTAAATCGCATCAAATAACGCGTTCCCACCTCTTCCCAGATGCCCTCTACCTATCCCCAAACTTTGGTGCAGATCTACTGACTAATAGCTGAGATACAAGTACCATTTCTCGTTGTTTTTCGGGTTTTTGGCCATTTGACCCCATTTTTGATTGAATTAAGCAGAAATTCTTAGTGTTCCATGATCCTACAATCAAATGAGAATTTTTATGATTTTATGATGATTTTACACCATCCCTAGCATGCCCCAATCAACCCCCATATATATCAATATTACCCCCTAGGACAGTGGGAAAATGTCCTGCAACATCCCCTACATATCCAGAACATTTCCCACACTGCTGTACAAAATCCCCTCTAGTACCTTTACAAAGGCAAAAGAAATAGTATTATAATGTATTAACAATATACTATTGTTATGCTGATGGAGTGCGGAGCCAGTACTGGAGTGCGGAGCCAGTACTGACACGCTGTTGCAGAGGGTGACACTGGTCAGCTGGGCAAGTGACCAGACCAAGAGAAATCAAAAACATAGAAATCTCTGATACCATTCATAAATGGACTGGACTGCTTTAACCTATATAAAGCTTCCTTGAAGCCATCGTGGACAGCCAACATCTTCCCATCCTGGTATCTGGGTGACGTATACCCCTCTTGTTCCAGGGGTGTGTTAAGAAATGCAGTTTTGAAGTTGAATGTGGACAGGTGATAATTTTTCACTGCTGCTTCAGCACAAGTCATATGGATGGTATCTGTCAGGAGGGTGAACCGCCTATGCATTAATGGGCAAAGTATACCACTTAAGAGTCAACCTAATATCAGAGCTATAGGAGTAGCACCAACACCAAATCAACCCAAAAACTAGTAAACCTCCATGTAAAGTCTATCAATAACTCTACACACCAGGAAAGATTGCAAGGGTGGACTGCTTGGCAAAGGTTATGCACAAGATCACAGTCTCAATATCGTATGAAGGTCTTATGAAATCAATGTGTAACTGCAAGTGTAAAACACCACAGCTATGGGGATTCTAGGGTTTGTAGGGGTTCTGTTTATTGTCCAGTGGACTAAGTGGGACTGTGATTTTCATCTACGGTAAGACTAATTCGAACGATTGGAGACTATTGCCCTCAATGGACACGAAAACTAAGTCCTCGGCGGACATGAACGCTAAGACCTTCAACGGATCACGAAACAGTAATCAAGACCTCGGCGGCCTACGGACAGATAGTTCTCAAGTTTTGACCTCAACGGTCTCGTATAGTTCAAATCAAATCTTATCGTATCACTGCACAATGACAGGGCAAATCTCTCTATTGGGTGTCAAGAGCAGTTACTCACAGGCAACCCACTCAGGACTTTCCTACGCACGGGTAGTACTTGCTTTAGCTACGGATACATGAGCTGCTTTTATACTACTTCTACGCTAGCTTTGTAATCCTATCTCTACTTGTTTCATCTCTAAAAATAATGCACCGTAGCTATGAATCCATGCGGAATCTTATCGCTAGGGACTGTTACATGTGCAGAATCTTGTCTACGGAGCTTTTCCATATTCGAATCATATGTTTTGGACCAATCTGGACCATTCTTCATTCTTGTTTCAGCATGTAGAATGGATCTACATAGGCGTACCACATGGTATTTCCTGCCTACAGACCTTATCCTGCATTTCAACATTATCAAATCATATGGACTTTGTGTGTCCAAGTAGTTCTAGCATATGGATCCAGAGTTCCGAACTCCTGTAACACATGAACAGCACGGACTCCGAGATCTGTTGTTCATTCCTGCCTGGTTCCTAGGTACTCTATCTGTGATCTGGGATCTGTATCATGTCTTTTTGTCTTTTCCTCAGATCGGGACTTGATCTATGGTCATATCAAATTTCTCCTAGTCTGTGGTCCTATGTCTGATTTCTTGTCGACTAAATCCCCTGTAGAAGTAGGTACTCCTAGTATGAAGGTCTTTTGACTTCGTTAAGCTCTGCTATGAACGGTTCTGTGAAGACTACAAGTCTTCTAATAGTACAATCCCTTAATATGCCAGTGCATAATAGAATGTAGAGAGTAGAACTTGGTGAATTACTGCTTAAGTCCTCTGCTCATAGTGTTCTACAGGTTTCGAACGGTCATACAGTTTTCTGACACAATCTACAGCTCTCTCTAACTGGTCTAGCTGCACCTACGGCACATTCTACTAGTGGCACTAGCTTTAACTAGCAATTCGGGCTCACTCTAGTTCTTAATACGATAAATATCGCTCCATAGCACTGTTTAAAGTGCAAAAAGAACCTTGTAGCATAGTCAACTAAGTCACATTAGCATATGCCAGCCTCGAGCCCTGATGCTGAGGATAGCATACACCTAGAGATCGTAATTCAGACTAATGCTGGTGAACCATCCTACGAGCCTATCAGCAATAGAGGATGACAACAGCTGGTGACCAAGGAGAATGAATAATGATGATGTCCGATATCATGAATATCCATGAACCGTGCAGTGAGCCGTACAACGAACCATGAACCATACTCCTATAGTGAGAGTAAACCTTCAGCAATAGAGCATCCTGTGACGAGGACCGTATCCTCATGAGCCGGTACTCCAATGACGACAAGAGCATATGATAGACGGTACCCAGCGTACACCAATGTAGTGTACCACATATCTAATCCATGCATACCCCATCATGTACTCTAACACAAGAGAAGGGACTCTAAGATGAGTCCAGACCACAACTGAATGGTGAGTCCCCTAATAAAGGCGACCTGGACGATGTAGAGCGACAGAGTGAATGGGGCAGAGGCGAAAGGTGAAGATAGGAAAGGATAAAGGAGGACAAAGGACAGAGGACAAAGGAGATCAGATTCTAGGGAACTATCTACCACTAAGTACTCCTTATATACTTATCTAATAGAAAGGGTTGTACTCCTATACTGATGACCCCTTCTCTAAGATTAGGAGTACTCTCCTATGAATCGACCCATTTCACATGATATTTCCCTTGATCATATGCCGAGTCCAACTGCAGTTGACCGTATAGGTGGAAAAGTCGGTGGTAGGTACTACTCCTGGTTCAGTTCATGACAGTATCCCATGGGAGCTTCTGTTTGGTTGTAGTCTTCAGGTCGTTGGTTGTAACCTTGAACAAGAAGACAAGCTTTTTCCAAACCCAAAATGACAGCCCATCCAGATTGTATTTGAAGTCAAATACCCACTTGGATTATAGATCTTGGAGCTAGTGATAGATGGATGGTTAAGAGGGGTGATCACGTCAGTCCTGTCAACAGGCAGGATTAACGGTTGGATCAAGCTATGCACAGTTCCTAATCAGCCAAATATACCCTTGTTGAATTTGACATCACAGCTGAAATGGTATTTCCCAGATTGATCATGAATATGCCAACCAATACTCCCTTCATGGTAACTGACAAAATAGCCTCACGATATGAAGGACCCAACTTGGTTTGTACTTTCAGTGGGATCAAGAACCAGCACTGACACCCCCATGTTTGGAGACCCCGAAAGATCTGACTTAGTACCAAACAAAGCTTCAAAAGGAGTGACATCAGCAGGAAGAGTTTTTGTAGGAACATGGTTTAGAATATAGACTGCCATTAGTGCAGCATCTTCCCAGAATTGCAGTGGAAGACCTAAATCAGCAAGTGGAACTTGAATCATTTTCTTGATGGTGCAAATGGAATGTTCCGCTTTGCCATTTTGTTAATGTACATAAGGAGCTGTGACTTCATGAACAATTCCATGATCAGCGAGCCATTGAGAAAGTGATCATTCCAAAAATTCTTTGCCGTTATCAAGTCAAATAGAAAGTACTCGCCAACCATGTTTCTGTGACCAGTCAAGGGATTCCAACCACTATTGCAGATAGAACCTACTAGTATCTAAATGAAGGCATTTTTAACATTTTTATACTTAATATAATCAAAATGGGAATAGAATATGAGGATTAGAGTAAGCCCAAGCTGCTAATCAAAGCACAGGTCTATTGACAAGTTATCTGGGGTACAGAAAGTACAAAATACCCTATAGACGAGAGTCTTAGACGTTCCCAAACTTGTGGGAACTAATGAAACAGTCTTTAAAAACCTTTCAGATTCACATGTCGAAGATATCCAACTTGGAACAGGAATAAGGAAAATAATAGAAAAAAAACTTCGAAATATTACATTCTGGACAGTTTTGTATCTAATTGACATGTACTATACCTGATTAAGAGTACTTTGGTATCTCTGAAAGGGATTTCTCAGTATCTTCGATGATTTACTATATTTCTGACTTTTGCTTATTATTTATTAGAAAAAGCATATATAAGGAGGGGTGGTAGCAGCAGTGTTTCCCAGTAACCTACAATAGAAGCCTAAGTGCTTTCACTAGGGGACTCTGGCTCATACTTTGCCCCACTTCTTTGAAGTCAGTGTTGTATTTGGAAAAGATTGAATTGGACTTTGAAATTTGATTTGGATTATTGGCACTTTGGTTCTTGGAACATTTGAACTTGAAGAGTCATCCGGACCCAAATTTGGATTAATTGATTAGTCTATTTGAACTTGGAAAGATTAGAACACCTCATCGAAGTAGTGAACTTCATAGAAGCCTTTTGTTGAGAACTTGTGAACACAGAATATATTTGTTTGAACCTATAAAACTCCACTTTGAAGTCTATCTTAGAGTTCTCAGTGATCTTGCTGAGAGCATCCTTTGATACCGACCTCCACAAATCAACTATGCTAATTGCTAGTGTTGGGTTTGGTTTTGCACTAATAACACTGTGTAACACCACTAAATATGGCTAGCAAACACACCTCAAGCATGAAGTGCGCAAACCAAAACCACACCAAGAAGAGTGCACACAAGTGTATGGGGTGGAGGTCGGTATTCTTAAGGCTTTAATTTTCACTAAGAGGCACCAAGAAAGATAGAATACGTGGGGTCTTTGGTTTAATAGAAGTTTCAATCAAGGTTCTTTCACTACAAGAGTGACAATATGATTCACAAATCCCAAAATTCGATATCTGACTTTTCAACAAAGCTTTTACAAGTCTTCACCGAAGTTCGGTTTCAAGTTCAATATCCAAACTAGACAATAGCAATCCAAATTCAATATAAGTCCAAATTGACTTCAATATCCAGAGTTCAATTCCAAGACAATATGCCAATACCAAATTCAATTGCAATAATCTAATCTATCTTTCCAAACACAGAACACCAACTTCAGTGAAGAGTGGGGCAAAGGTCAAATCTCGAGCGAATCCTAGTAGGTGAACTGCATCTCCACTCATAGGTTGCTGGGGAAAATCCCTCTTTCCTGCCCTCCTTATATACGGTTTTTCTAATAAATAATAGTAAAAGTCCAAAATGTGTGTGAAACTGGTAAATAATAATGAAATCCCTTTCAGTCGAACAGAAACTCGCTTAATCGGGTATAATACAAGAGTTTTATGTGCTGAAGTGCCAAATCAAATATTAAACTGAATATCTGTTCCTTGTTTCCTGGTTGCAATGTAGGGACTTGACTTCGCCAAAGTACCCAACATATCCACATTTTCCTGTTTTCCTAGGGAACAAGTCCCTGTTTTAAGTGTATCCATTCTTCCTGTTCCTGTTCTATTCCTTTTTGGAGAAGATCTAGCCTCGATTCTAGGCCCTGTCTCCAAGGTTTCTTTCTTGAAATCAAATACCACGTGCACTTCGCTGAAGTCCGTGTTTCCTTGGTTTTCCGAGAAATCCCTATCCTTTCTGTTTTCCATTCGTGAGAATTGGATGTTCCTTCCTTTATCCTTGTTTGGATTTCTATATCCGAGAATTCCATATATCCGAGCAGTCCAACCAGACTTTGTTGAAGTTTCAATAAAGTGTATAATAAAATCCCTATGTTTGCTATGAGCATTCCAGGAGTAAGACGAGGCCTTCCAATAAAGAACGAAGGTTTTTAAACGGCTGCTTCCCAAAGTTCATACAGTTTTCTGAACTTCGGCGAAGTCTCTCATCTTTTCTAATTTTGTACAGTTTGTATGGATAAAGTCTCTTGTAGAGGCTCATGCTTTAACTAGAAGTGCGGGCTCACTCTAGTCCTATTAATCCCATAATTTATAACTCATAAGTGTTAAAATTGTACAAATATGCATCTTTAAGGTCTTTTCTGATTTATATCGCGATAGTGCATTTCGTGCTTGGAGTGTGTTTTGCTGCACCTAGTAGTAGTTCTTAGTGCTGTTACCACATAATTGTATCCTTGACATGTTGGGATGCAACATTCTTCCTGTTCAATGGTAGGAGCAATGCCCAGTTTATGTGATCATCCAAAATGATATGGAAATACTTAGCACCTGAAGGAGAGCAGACAGGAAAGTTGCTGCAAGTATCCATGTGAAGGAGTTGAGTGGCCTTTCTGCATGGTTTTAGTTGTGATCATGGGGATGCCAAACACCTTTTCCTTCAATATATGGAGCACACATCCCCTTCATGTGTTTCCCATTCCACTTAAAGCCAGTAACATAGCTACCTCCTAGAAGTAAATGAACATGCCACTCTGTGATATAACCTAAACGACAGTGAATGACATTGCCATCATCATCAGTTTTCTCAAATGTGAAACACGCAAGTTCACTAGATGTGATAGAACACCAGTTTGTGTTCAGTAATGTGAAACATACTTCTCCACATCTAACAGAGTAGGTGCCGAAGTCTTGAATAAGTTATCTTTGACTGCTATCACACCTAAAGCAGTTCCGATTCCTCAATTCGCATGGACATGATCATAGAGTTCATGAACTGTCGTAACTCTGCCATTGATGGAGAGGTCGAGAAAGACAGGCCCTGGTTTCATTCAACACTCAGCAGGTTAAGATCTGCCAAACTGCATGATCATTCTCCTGCCAGTTATTGTATTCAGTTTGAGCCATTTCGGAAGACAAATGACCAGGGACAGGTGGCAGATCTACTGGTGAGTTGTACACATTCAGTACAACTCCAGGTGGTGGTGGTTTACAGATATGACCGTTTAATTGAAGGTGAGTGATGGGAGACATGACTTGTTGATCCCAAGTCAGTATGTTCTTCGAAGTCAAGAGATCCACCTTCTTTATTTTGGCAATGGCATTCGATACTGCAGATGGCAAAACCTTGGGTAAAATATATGACAGCACATATTTCTGTACAGGTACCAGCAAACCATAACAGGAAGGGACTGAAGGATGTTGGATTGGAGGCAAGATCCCAGTTGGAATGGCAGTCATCTGTCTGTCTGCATCAGGGTAGCATCTGGGCAGCATCTGAGAAGAAAAATGAACTTGAGATAAAGTATTTGAGGACTCTACAGTAGGAAAATTATTCTGCGATGTAAACGAGTTAAAACAAGAGAAAGGTCCGAACGGATTGTTTGATCAGGGATGAGTTGGAAAAGAATGTAATATAGGAATTGGTTCAGAATAAGCAGTCAGAGCAGCAAAAGGAGACAGTTCATGTGTAGAAGGTAAAGGCAAGGACTGAGCAGAAGTCAACTGTCATGGAGGAAAAACAGATTGGAATTGGACTATTGTTGAAATTGAACTTGGATTTTGAAGTTGATTTTGGACTTATATTGAATTGGAATTGCATTTGGACTTGATCAGAATTTGAACTTGAACTTGAACCTCAACTTCACAAAGTCTTCAGAAAAGCTTTGTTGAAACCCAACTATTGAAATACTGAGCTAGTGTTTTGTCTTGTCATTTGATAAGAAGGAATAAACCCTTGATTGAACCTTAAAGACTGAATATCCCTATATTCTCTCTTTCTTAGTGCCTCTTAGTGCAAGCTAAAGACCTAGAATACCAACCTCCACCCCATACTCTAAGGATATTCTTTTGGTGTGGTTGGTTTATACACTTTGTGGTTGAGGTGTGTTTGCCAGTCCCATTATTAGGACATTCCCAAAGTGTTATTACTGGATAGGTGGATATTGGACCAGGAGTGGCTTGACGCATGGGTGACTGAAATCAAAGCAGCACACAATTATAGCAGGAGACTTCTACTGGCGATCGGCATGCCGGTCATAGTAATAGAGAATGTAGTTGTGGAACTCAAAATAAGCAATGGCAGTCTGGGCACCCTAGTGGGAATAAACTTCCTTGAGCGTGGAGGTAAGAGATATGTGACCTCAGTCAATGTTGAAATCAACAAAAGGATGAATTTGCAAATCACCATCACTGTCTGATGCTACCTACTTCATCAGCAAAATTCCCAATACGCTGTAATGGCATTACAGCGTTCACGATCCGGTATAACGGGCAGGCCCAAGCTGCCCATTGTTATCTAATGTCGGGGGTTCGTGACAGTCTCACAATACAGTCACGACACTGTTGTGAGACTGTTGTAAACCCTCTATTTCGTTGCAACTTTTAAGGTAGATTTCAATGGTTTGCAGCCATTCAGAGCGGGTTGCAGAAAATATAATGATTTGTGGAGCTTACAGCAGGTTCTGAGAGTTGTGACCAATTGTAAGAGTTGCAGCAAGTTGTAGGGCAAAGTGCAAGGTTGTGGAAAATAAAATGGGTAGTCAGGTTTACAACAGGGAGTGGAGCTCACAGCGGGTCATAGACGTAGCAGTAGATTATAAAAATCAAAACCCTCAATCATATAAAACTGATTATGATGCACTTGAAAAAGATACAGCAAATTAAATTATAATATTCAGTCTATTAATGTACAAGGATATATACTACACTAAACACGTATATATAGAACCATGTACTTGTATAACGTTAACATCCTGGATATACAGTGAGTGACAGGAAGCAAGACCAAAGTGCAAAGGATACACACACCAGGAATACGCGACATATCAATCAAGTGTCGAAGGAGAGGAGTGGAGTCTGGAAGAAACATGAGTAAGATGTGGCATGCATAGTGAGAAATACTCACATGGAGTGAGGTATGTCGACGAGGGGTAGTTGAATGTATATATACAGGTTAACAGCCTGATGAGAGGACAATGTGGCTGAATTGTTAGAAAAGCACGGAAAACATTTTAGGAGCACACACCCTGAAGTAGCCACGGCTGTGACGAAGGCTATCAGAGCTATGTCGGATCTACGTTAGAGGGTGATGGCAGGAACATAGATGTACGAGAGATGGTGGTAGTTGGGGGGAAAGGAAGAATGGGGGAGAGTTCGAGTTATTCAGCCTTTTATATTCTGGAGAAGACTGTGAGCGGAGAATGCCAAAATTCGTCATTGATGAGTTGTCGTAGCTTAAAATGCTGAGGACAGATGATGGGGGGAGAAGGACCAGAGACACGTCACATTGAGAAGTCATTAAAGGCGGAGGGAAAAGAGTCATGGGAAAAATGGAAATGGACTTCAGCGCCAGGTGGTTCTTATCACCGAAAATGTCACAAAACCGGCGCTGGCCTGTCCACCAAGAGCGTTTGCCCAATGAAGCGCTAGCTGAGGTTACAACAGCCACAACGAGCTACTATGAATTGAGAGGTAAACAACCTTTTCCTGCAGTAGCATGGAGATCCACTGGTGTTGCATCAGTGGGTGACAATTGTATTACAACAGTATTTTAACTGGTACATCTCATATTGATGATTTTATCAAGTAGCTTTACATTGTGATAATATTGTAAGACTATTAAAATAATGTTATAAGACTATTTTAACCCTCTATAACCATAGTACTGAATTGTAACCACCCCTACCCGTGGTATTGGGGCAACATTTCTGGAATTTTGCTGATGACTTGAACACATGCCATTACATTCACCACTACAGACAAAGATGGAACACAGATCCAAATGCATGCTCAACAACTTCAACTACCAATAATAGCAGGATTTTCCTTTACAATTCATAACTCACACAGGCGCACCCTCCAGTCTGCATACCTCCATCTTGAGAGCAGCGCAAACACATCGGCACCATACATATTGATGTCCCAGATCCAGTGCAGTCACGACGAAGAACCAAACATGAAAATACTGGGTGATATCGATCCTTGAAAAATCTCCGTTTGCGAGTCTAGGCGATGTACAAAAAAACCACTGCGGGGGCAAGGGGCAAGTCGGGGTAAGTTACGTGCCGTGGCGAAGTTTAAATAGGGAGCTGCTCGGTAACTGTATGCATGGCAATCGTGATAGCCCACGTTGGCGAAGAATCCAGTCCGAAACACGTCCGAAACACAGTCAGGACATCTCGGACACCAAAATTCCTGGCCCAAGGAACCTCGCTCAACCACTATAGAGCGACTCCGAACGTCGAATAGTGATAAGTTTTGGCGTACACCGGATATTTACAAACTCAAATCAATAAATAACGTAGTAGCGAAAAGAAACGATCGGATGACATGACTGCGTGAAAAAACGTGTCGACTCCAAGAGGTCGTTCGTTTAGTATTAGGTTTTCAGTAACCACCCATACTCCTCTCCTCCAACTCCAACTCAATATGTTCTTGTGCCAATTCACAAGGGGTACAGCAAAGAGCGGTACAGCAATCACCGCAACATCCGCCACCGATGTTGTACCGTGCACGCATATCCGAACGAGTCGAGGCCTAGAAGGAAGAAACGTTGGGTTAATCAATGGGACAAACTGCAAAACAAAAAATGCGAAAAACCCACCTGAAGAACCCAACCCCATCCAAACCCAGTCAAACAACAATGCAACCAACAATCTCCATTACACCCTCCAATATCCTTATCTGGCCTCTTGCCAGACTGCAAAGCATTAAACCGGATCTTGTTCTTCCCGTAGACAACACAAGGACAGCACCAAGCGAGGAAACAGGTTCCACACGCGTCTTCGTCTGAACATCCACAGAGACCGACACTCCAGTCGCGTTTGCCGTCTGAGCCGATGGGTTTGTTTTTGGCGTTGCGGTTACCACCTTGGATGGTCATTTGGGGGGTGTAGCCCGGTTGTTGGTGTTGGACCATGGGGCCGGGGTGAGGATATTGTTTTTGATCCATTTCTATTAGTGGAGAGTGGGGAGAGAGAGAACGGGGTTCGAAACGAAGAGGAGGAGGAAAAAATTTGGTGGTTTCGCTTTCGATCAACGAAGTGAGAGCTGGCGCTGAGGAGGAAAGGAAGGAAGGAATGCGAACAAGCGGGTTTGATTTATACGCCCCTCCCCATCAAAAAGGAGGCGATGAAGAGATTTGACGTTGGACCCTGATCATGACAGCTGTGTACTTACAACATTTGACACGAAACACGAAGGCGATACATTCATCTACCCAACAGAATCGGGGTAAACGGCCCCTGCGCCTCCTGTTTTCTCGATTCGCGAAGGCTTGTGAGCGGCGAGCGCTGTCAGGTTGATCGAATTAGAAGACTTAAACCAAACAGAAACTAAAGAAGTGGCTTACGGCGAGGGAGGGATCTTCTTCCGTGCATGTGGATTGGAATTTGGAGAAAAGATTGGGGTTTCGATGGAGACTCGTACTCGGTGAATTCGCATGCCTCGGCTGGCGAACACAGCAATTGTTTGAAGGGTGTTGTTTGATCCTTTGAATGCTTGTGACAGCCAGCGCGCAGGTAGAAACTTTACGCCCAGCGTCGCTTCCTTACTTGTTAGTATATTTGACAGAGCTAAGTTGGAGCTAAGAGTCTTGGGGGGCGACCTGCCGAGTTGGTATTGATTTAGGAAGCAAGTTCCCACGATTCACCACTATCGTTCCGAACGCGAACGCTGTAGTTTGACTGTAGTAAAGGACCTCAAAAGGCCGGCGCCTCGACTAGAGGCAGGGAGAAAGGACCCCAAGTACACACCAGAGCGGCGTTCTGTACTCAGTGCCCATGCCATGCCATGACTCGTTAGCGTTGTTGACCTCCATTCCTTGAGCCGAACTTGAGATGAATTCACAGTTTACGTCGTACCCAAAGTTATTACACAAATAACATGTTGCTTCTTGCTCAAAGCTTATTGGAAACTTCTAAGTTCTTGCTGTCTATGCCGCATCTTGGGTAACTTGACCTTCCATAAGACCCCAACAGCCTCGGCATGGTGTTGGAAAACTTGATGATCAACACCATCTTATGTGCGTAGTTCTCAACTTCCATGATGAATGATATATGATACTCTGACAGATACTAAACCTTAGCTTCCAGCAATCACCATACTATGGTCCGTAATCACCGGGGAAATTACCCCGCAACATCCATCAAACCCTCCCCTCCACACCGCAGTGGCAGCTGACTTTCCAGGCCTTTCCGAATAGAACAACGAACCAGATAGATAGATAGATAGATAGATTACACGGCCTGGTCCCTGAATTCGGAACTGCCGGAACTACTAATGCATCCCTAGAGCAAGTGGGCACGAGACCTGTTATAATTCCCACAGATACATTGGCCTCATACCATCTTCCGAGTCCTTCCTTCCCCCTCCACCAGTATCAACACCAGTGAATCGCTAACCGCTCAAACGCTTGAACACTATGGCTGAAGTCGCTTCTCCACCTGCCACCATCGAGATCAACGAAGCGTTGTTCTGTTCTCATTTCAAAGAAATCGTGACTCTTTTTTCTTCTTCTTTTCTAGTCGTCCCTTCCTAAAGACTAAATCGTGTTCTGTAGTGCGAGGAATGTAGCTACGACGGAAGAGAAGAGAACGATTCTTTCTTTGGGGTACGTCACGGGCCTAGACCGTTTCTTCAATCATTCTCTGTCTGGGGCTTTTACTCACGTTTCATCGATCTTTTCCCCCTCCTCCTCCCCCACGCACCCCTTCTTTTGCGAACGAATCGGTCTGAAACACGATTTTGTTGTGTTTATCGTACAGTTCGATTTCATCGATAGAGATCCAATCGAGCCACCTGCGACGACACAGAACAAGGATGGAGTGTATCAGTGTAAGAAGCATGGATCTGCTGGTATGTCGTCGTTTTCGTTTCGTTTCGTTACCCTCGCCATCACTCTATTTCTTCATTCTTCTTCCCCACCTCCCATGCCATGATCGGTTTCGTTTTTCGTTATCTTCGAGCGAGTCTTTTGTATCTAAATTGAACGCCCTCCCGTCTCCCCCCCTGCGTTTTAGGTTGCACTCAATGTTTTGGATGGAAGAAGCAAATTACCAGATTACGTACGGCTGCTAAGAAGGCGGGGAAGAAGTAATTAGAAAGAGATATCGAAAATGGTTGATGGTAGAGAGGAAGCGGAAACGGAATGCGTTCGATTCCCACTCGGAACGGTGTTCGAGATTGTAAAGAAAGGGGGGAAGATGTAGTTTGTATGTATCCATCTGAACACGAACATATTCAAGGACACAAATCAGACCCTTGCTTGCGTCCACTCTAAGCGGGCACGCCATCGTATAGAAAACACAACACAATGATCCAGCCTCGGTGGTTTGGGTGTGGTAGGGAAGCTGGACGATATTAACACGAGTTGGTATAGTCTAGTAGATACAGGAAAAGCCATAAAAAGACGAAAGGTTGTACTGGACATGGTAGGAGTATCCAAAACAAAAGGACAAAAGGAAGTCATGCAAAAACGTATAAAAGGAAACGACGGGAATACAACCCAACACCATAATATTTCGAAAAGAAAAAAAAAGTTCACGCTCAGCTTCTCGTTCCCTCCACACCCTTCTCCGCCTCCTGTACAGTACTCGACGTCGAATGATCATGATGGGCCGGTTCCCTCCCTCCACTCGTGACATCCCCAACCCTAATCTCAACCTCATGTCCAATCTCTTGTTCCAATCCAACATAATCATACGCATATTCGCCCATCTCATAGTCATCCAATCCAACAATTTCAGATTCTTCTGTTCCACGAAGACGGAGGAAAGGGATAACGTGCATAACCCAGAGGATGATTGTCTATTATGATTAAAGAAGAGGGGCATTTCAGTGAAAAGTGACAAGCACCGACAGAGGGGGGGGGAACTCACAGTCAAAACGAACGAATAACCCATCGCAGCACACGAATCAGCAACTTGATACCCAAGCTGGACAAAATTCCTGTCAAGCCAACCCCCAGCAATGACTGAAGATCCGTCAAGTGCAGCGATGTCTTTTTGGGCAAAAAGTCCGGTGAGGATGTTACCGATGACCCCTCCGATTGCGTGCGAGGCAAAGATCTAAAGGAAAAGGGAGGGAGAGAGAAGGGGTTCCGAATGAATGATCTGAATATCGAGGGGAACAGCTCCGGACAGACGTACATCCAGAGTATCATCGTATTTCAAGAGGAACTTTAGTTGAGTGGCGAAATTGCACAGCGTTCCGGCGAGGAAACCGAAGAGGACCGCGGCAGCTGCGAAAGGTAGCGCGAGTCAGTTGGGATGCAAGTACAGTAGTCGGTTGTTTTATGACTCACGAGCACCGACGAAACCAGAACCAGGTGTGATAGCGACTAGTCCGGCGATAGCACCACTGCAGAAACCAACAACAGACCACTTTCTCTCAAGACGGTAGTCCTTAAAGAAATGAAAAACGAGAACAATGAGTACTCAAAGAAAGCAGACCAGCTCGAAGAAACCTACCCAAAGCATCCAAGTCAACCCTCCAACACTAGCACTCAAATTCGTCACATAACACGCCATCGCAGCACGCAAGTTCGCACTGAGAGCACTCCCTCCATTGAACCCAAACCACCCAAACCAAAGGAAAGCCGTTCCCAAAACGACGTAACTCGTGTTATTGGGTTTATACGCTAACCTTTCCGTTCCGTAGCCTTTGCGCTTGCCCAAGTAGATCGAAACGGCCAATGCCGCTGTACCGGAAGAGATGTGAACTGGGGAACCACCGGCGAAGTCGTAGCCACCCATGACGAAGGACCAGCCGAGGGGGTTCCAAGTCCAACAAGCGATGGGGTCGTAGACGATGGTGGTCCAGATGAAGGTTAGGACGAGGATCGGGCCTAGGCGGCCACGTTCCGCGAAGGCACCAAAGGCGATCATTGGACTGAAGAGGAAAAAGAAAACGTTGAATAATGTCCAGTCACGAGTTTGTGTAAACGGATAGACGTACGTGATAGCTGCGAACATCAGTTGGTAGAAGCTGAAGACTAGAGCTGGAAGGCGGGAGCTTCCTGGCGAGGGATCACCGTATGTTTTCATCATTCCGAAGTATCCTAAAAGGAGATTTTTCTCAACTCTATCTTTTCATGACATAGACAAGGAGGAAAGAACTCACTCAGATTCCCGATATACGCGTTTCCATCACCGAAAGTCAAAGAATAGCCCCAGAAAAACCACTGCGAAACAAAGACAATCAACATTCATGAATGAAGCCCAGATTCGACAAACTCGTAAACCGCACCTGGAACGACACCATCGCCAGGATACACATACTCATCCAAATCATCGACAACGCGTTTTTCCGTCTCAGCAGGCCGGAATAGAAGTATCCGAGACCTGGGATCATGAGCCACACAAGGGCTCCAGCGATGAGAATGAAGGCGATATCGCCTGGGTTGTAGATAGTTGTGGTCCCCTCTGCATCGGTAAACACAACATCACTCGCTACAGGACAACAATACGTATATCAGTGACGTCTGGGAAAGAGAGAAGGACTGATTCGATACTCACCTTCGTTATACGAAACATTAGCAAAAGGCATTCTCGACAAGCCCTTTCTTTTCTCCTGAAAAGAAAAAGAAGAACGAGTCGTTAAAAAAACCACAAAGTGTTGGCGGGACAGGGGAGAGGGGAGCGGGGGACAGAGAAGGGGGAGATAACATCCTCAGGGTGAATGTTATGATATAAATGATTGTGGGCGAGATACACCGATAAGCAGTGCGTCTCCGATAAGTCAAACGGGTGGCAAGCGGTTGGACGGTTGCCCGTCAACGAGACTCATAGCCAAGGGTCGGAATGTATGAGCTTTGAAGACCTTGAATGTACGGAGAAATGTGATTTTTTGCTATCGCCCTTTCCTTATCGGCCAATGGCGGGCATCTCTTCGTTCTCGGCCTGATCGGGTTAACGATCGTTTCGGGCTATCTGTCCGTTGATGGCTCTCTTTTGGATTCTCTTATCTTAGTCCAGCGCTGCGTGACAGCGAGACCATTTAGCAAGAACCAGGAACCAGTAGTCACCATTTCCTGGACCAGTGGACACCAAAGTCTTCCTTAAGTTTTCCTGGTGGCATCAGCTTTATTGTTGGAAAATGTATGTCATGTCAATGACATCTCGCCCCTGACCTTATCTTCGACGTTCGTCGACTCTTGGCGGTTTCTCCTCTGCCTGTCAAAGCGGCATTTCGGATGCAAGGGATTACCAACGGTCTTCGGGTCCGATGGCACGCTGCGACCTCTTTCCAAGATCTTGATCTTTTCTCTCCACCTCCCGCAGACAGTGGTAAACCGCAATACCGAGTCGAAATCTTGAGAAGAAGTCGGTCAGAATGAAACGCTTCAAAATCGTTCAAATCCATTCTGCGGCAGGGATGCATATCCAACGGTGAATTTGTGTACAGGGTAAGAAATAGCTATACGCTAACACGAAATAGATTGATGGAACTGGAGGCATCTCGTGCTGCCACGGTATGTCTAAGAACCATCTTTAATGTCTTCCGTAACCTAGTCGCGTATCAGGGTTTAGAGCGAAGCTCTGCCAACTGGAGGTGAGGGAGGAGATTCCGATTCTGAAGGTTGGAGATAAGAATGGCGCGGGTAGGGTCGAAAGAGCGAGCAGCGGAACATTGGGTAGAAATATGGCAGCGAGAGTAGACCCTTTTGCGTAGGGTAAGAAGAACGCCGACAAGTCCGCGTCATCAACGATGAAGGCTGGTGGTACACAGCGGCAAGGAGTAGATGAAGGCTGGTGGACCGATCAGACAATAATGCGCCCTGGTTCCTAAGCACCCCGGAGTTCCAGAAACTGGAAGGGACAGGAGGAAGGGGGAGGATGTGGAATGAAAAATGCAGGAGTGGTCTTCACCGCATTGGAAGCAGTCAATAAACAAAACGTTAAACATCGTCCGCGTAGAGACGGAACAGGGGGTTTTATAGGGATGCTAAGTTGAAGACGAAGAAGAACGACACATTTACATCTTCAAACGAGAGGATATGGCATCTGGCATCCACAAAACTCGGCGAGGAGGGCAGAAAGACAAGGGGCAGGGGAACCAAGACGAGATGGATGCTAAGTCATGTAACAACGGCAAGCGAAACGTTCGGTGCGTGGCCGCTCCCGCATAGGAGAATTCCCGATCGTTGAGATCAGAGCAGTCAACCAGGGGAAAGGAAGCAGATGGAGGTATAGGAGCAATTGAGGGAAGTACACGAAGGTGGAAGGTGGTGGAAGGTGGTAAGCCAGGAGGTCGATGGACGACAAATTAGACATCGGAGCACCTAATATGGTAATCACTAAAAAAATTCCAGAACCATCCCAATGTTGGCTTGTCCTTGAGTAGCCGACCTCCTTCCCGCACGCCGGAGTGACAAGCTATGTCTGCGCTTCAACGTCACCTCGTTCGCCAGATTTAACTCGTTAACCTGCTGCAACGCCGCCAGTTCACTGTGCTGGGCGCGAAGAGGACCCTGAGCTGCAATGAGGTGTAGTGGTAATAGAAGAGGATGAGTGGTTGAACGTGGAGTGGTGAGGGCACACTCAGGATGTTGACGATCAAAACCAATGAATCTGTGGAAACTCCAGCACATGAAGAACCAGAGGAGGAAGACATAGATTGGGATGAGCGAACGGCACTACCTTCCAGGGTACACAGAGAGTGGGAGGAACAGTTACGAAGTGAATGTTACGATTGTGGCGGGGAGATGCGATAGATATTGGAAAGCATAAGACAGAGGAGGGCTGCACGAGGCGAACGGGAGATTGTCATACCAATGCCCCGGGATACCGAAGAAGCCGGCGTCCTGGCGAGGGAAACGGTCGCTTTGACTGACAATAGCGCCCGTCACCATTTCGCCGGCACATGAGTATGATCATGAGGGAGAAACCTTGAAGGAGTCACAATTGCCTATCCATCGACTTCCTTTAACACCAAGATACTCAATCCGTGAACCGCAATCTTCCACATCGACTCCATGTGGGTTTAGAGAACAATGGGCAGAGGAAGAGGATACTAGAAATGAATGTGCGATTAGCTCCTGGTATCGGAACCAACGGTGGATACTAAAGACGTACTAATATCATCTCGAAGCGACGTCACCAGGAGAAACCGTCTCAAAGACCTGAACTCCCATGAACGTGCAGATCCGCCGGCGGTAGGATCGAAACCCTTGCATCTCTTTCAGTTGCCGGATGAAAATCATACTCATTACAACCAGGTATCGCTCAACACCAAGTGGTCAGGAGCATAGCGAGGAAAGCCTAACGCGGCACCCTCCCTCTCTGCTAACGTGGACTGACCAGTAGGGTCGGAAACCAATCGTAGAGGTCCGTTCCCAAGGTGATCATGACGAGAAATCCAAATCCATCGGAGGACAGCGGAATTGGGCGTATACAGGGGATGGAAGGGTGCCTCAAATTGGTTAAAGCTCTTTCCGTTGAGAGGAAGACATCTGTTCTTCGGTAACCATATATCTCTGGTGAAAGATAGAGGAACACATGGGATACAAGCCCTGAGGAAGGAAGCTTCGGTAAGGTTAAGAGAACCAGAAGGTGACGACAAACCATGATTTCCCCACTCAGCCCGCCTTGAGTGTGAGGGTAGCTGGTTGATCGATGCTGGGGGAACGTGACTGCGTAAGGTGGAGGGTGGAGGGTGATCTACATGAAGAACAAACCGTATATTTTCATTCATGCTAGTCCAACTAGCTTTACCAACCATGAGGGTTCGCCTTCAGCTCGATTGAGTGGAACAACCTGTAGAGCAATCGCCGATACTTTGGGGCAGGACAAGATCGAGTTGACCCTCCCATTGCTTCTCGGTAATACGGTTCAGGAGATTGGATTGTTGTGCAGGTTCACGGAAAGGTCAGGTAAGGGCTGAAATGGGTACTTGAGGCGCCGTGGTTGAAAACGCTGAACCATGTCTCTAGTACATGCCCTCCGGGTCCGCAACAAACGTCTCGACCGAATAAACTCGGGAAAGCCACGCTGGGGTGGTTATAAGTATCGAGCCAAGTCAGTAAACAAGGAATATGGTGCACCTGGTTCGAGAGATGCACAAGCCGAGCAACGTGCAATACAATTCATCCGTTAATCACTGGAACTCCTCCCTTTCCTCATGACTGGTATCTCGCATATCATCTTCAAGAGTGAATTCTCCCTTACGAATCCGGTGATACTAGTATGAAAACATCGTCAATCAGACAGCAAGATGACGATGCTCATTGCTCCACGGCAAGCGTACCTCCCGATACATCTGCATCTTCCACTCATCCTCTCAGAGTCGTACGCGCGTCCACTTCTTATATTCATAATAATCGTGGCTGACTTCCATGCATATTACAACATTGAGGGAGAAAATTGTGGGTAGAATGGTGAATGTTGAAAAAAATCGCGAAGATGCTGTTATGGACCTTCCATTGATAATGCCGAAGACCCCAATGAAACCTTTACTGAGAAAAAAAAGCATGGGCATCGCAAAATGAAAGAACGAGAGAGAAAATCGAACCTGTACGGTTCCAAATGGATTTCCCTCTGGCAGTCGAAACTTTGACTGGAGCATGGGTATGTGAAAGCAGTTGGCATCAAGTCAAGAAGGATGTCCTAGAGGCTGCATGGATCAATTGGTTGTGCAGATGAATCGTACGCGATCCGTTAGACATGCAAGTTGCAGGTCACAAGAGGTTGCAGGTCACAGTGGTTGAAGTTCAAGCCGTCGACCGGGCGGGATACCGATATTTGAGGCGTGAGAACATCCACTAATCAGAGCCGCCGCTTTGATCCTACTAACACCCAGTTAAGGCAGTTCGGACTCAGTGGACTCAGTGTATGAGGACGGAAACTTTATTATCGTTTCGTCTCGAGATTCGTCCTTTATGGCGTGTTCGAGTATTCGATTGAATTTTAATTGGATTAATTGTGCAAGGTCCCGCTTCACGATATAATTATAATGATAGTTCGTGACTCAGTCAGCCACGAAGGTCTGTATTGAATCTAAATATGCAGTTTTTTAATCGACGTTGTCAAGTTCAGATGGCGCTATCTAAATGAATAATGGAATAACTTGATGGGTGTTATGCTGTAATTCTGAACTGTGGCACCGCCTTAATGTAGTAGATAGCCCGACGCATCGGCCAGCACTCTGAGGCTGTTGGAGCCTCGCCAACGTTAAGTGTTGCAACACTCCCACCAATGACGTCGCTAGCAGTGATTCTGTTTTGCGAACAACGTTGGTGAGGGGGACAATGGTGTGATACCTCCACGCCGATTGGCTGAATCAATATTTGTTATTGGGGCGTCGGGCGGTTTCCCTCACACTAGTTATAAATTGGGCTACTTTTTATCTACTACTACTTACATAGAAACTTATTGGACCCGCAGGACGTTCCCCTACGGACAGTGAAGAACGCGAGTCCAAAAATTGCACTACTTGCGCTACTTACACTTTTGCAAAATAGATGTACTTGATGAACCCCACGCAGGCAGTGCCATGGCAATTGTTGGGGAATGATGCCAGCCCCAAATACTTCATTTCCCAAGGGTCGCGGCAACTTTACACACGAGGCGATCCAGGAACCCACTTCCACGGCACCGGGTCGGCGAGTCCACATAAGACTTTTCGCTTTTTAGCAGTTTTGGCTCGTTTTTGTCGCATATTCCTGAAACCAGCTTGTCGGCCTTTCGGCTTTACCTCACTTTTTGGCGGGGAAAAGTCGGTAAATGTCACTTATTTGACTGTCCCTGAGTCCATCAGCGACTTTCTCAACACGTGCTCCGAACGTTATGATATTGCGGCAACTTGAAAGATCCGGGTTTCCCATTCATTGGGATGAGATTCACCTTAAGTATGTACTGATTCGTGGTGCCTGTGATCTCCCTCTGCTTTCGTTCCACTCCTTCGCAGGACTCTCGAGTTACCGCCCGTTTGCGTACGATGCCCAGTTCTGTAAGATCATCTCAAACGGCCCAATCCCGCCGTCGACCACCATCTCCTGTGTCCATGTACGGTTCAGGCTCGGGGTTTTGCGTGGGACCGCCGAATCGTCCCCCTCGTCCACTAGTCTTGGAGAAGAAACCGAAAGCAGAGGCCAAAACCCATACCCGATTGAACTCAGCTTCGACCTCTACCAGTGCGGCCCTCTCCGAATCATCATCATCTACCACACCCTCCAATGCCAGTTTGAAAAGTGCAAGTACGAAGAGCTTCGGCTTTCCGACCAGTTGGAAGAAAAGAGGAAAACAATCCTCCTCTACCACCTCCTCTACATCACTCCCTGCGTCCTCCTCCATCTCTGAGACTACACCGACTCGTACTAGATTTCGTTCGCATGCATCCGAGGAGTTTCTCGACCACATACCATCCGAAGCGGAAAATCGGCTTCGGCAACTGAACAAGGCCGCAAGAATGTTTGGAGAACGGGTTCCTCCAGAGTATATTCTCTACGGTGCCTCCCCGACTACCTCCCCCCTCCCTCTAGGTGACGAACCCACCGACCCCGTCCTCCCTGTACTAGATGAGTTGGAACCCATTGATGTTCCAGTTACGAATTTCATGTTGGCGCCTCCAGAGGAGATGTCGCCGCCGAGTTTCTGCAGGTGCGGAACGTCAAGTCCAGTCCTTCCGAGTAAGGACTATGATGAAGTGGAGCATAACGGAGAAGCTGAACCAGAGTCGCCCACACTAACCCCTTCTTCCCCAGCACCGTCCACGAAGAAGCTCGCTACTGACTCTCTCGAACCCCTGAACACGACCACTCCGTTTTTGCTGCGTCACCCGCGCCCGAAACCGAGAGCATCAAATAAATCTCTTCCCTCCGTTGAGAACGGTGTACAGGAAACACCTAAAACAACCACAGGTCAACCACGAAGTTCCTTGACACGACCCCAGACATCATACGCCGGATCTACACGGTCCTGGGATGAATCCACAAGCTCTTATCCTCGTCCAGATTCTCCGTTCTTGGAAAGCGCCGTTCCAATACACACGTGGATAAGCACGACATGGTCTTCGCCGAAGAATGAGGGCCGTATTGCTCGCCAGAACTGCGGCCAGGGTTGGAGTGGTGAATGGAATCGTTCCGATATGCAGGATGTCATAACGAAGCTACGGCAGTTGAAGTGACGCGCAGGGTGTCCTTCCCGTAAGTAATTGAATTTCGATATGGTTTTGGCAAAGGTTGACATTATCTTGACGTTATCTTGACATTATCTTTACCAGGCGCTCCTTGGATTCCGGTAGCAACAACTTCAATTTGATT
Organism: Marasmius oreades; assembly: GCF_018924745.1. NCBI lineage: Eukaryota > Fungi > Basidiomycota > Agaricomycetes > Agaricales > Marasmiaceae > Marasmius > Marasmius oreades. The sequence goes on from NC_057332.1 coordinate 2,530,668, forward strand.
TTCCCTCATATCATTATTCTATTGCGGCACGATTAAACGCCACCTCTCTCTCTTCTCCCGTTCCAAATTGAGGCATCTGGCGTATTCGAAGTCATGGAACTATTGATATGTTCACGGTATGTTGCGAGGGCCGGACCAGTCGCTCTATACCCTGATTATACTATAGAAACACGGTTGACCTGCACTCGTCCCTTCACGTTTAGATACCCACCATCAACCCACCATCATTACAAGTATCATATTTAACGGGATGTAACTATAAATGTACTACTATACAATCATTCAACTTGTCCCTTAACATTAGTACACATAAACCTGTAGCTTGATCTGTCCAACGTACTAACAAACCTCAGTAACGACAGCTGGCAGACATGAAACACAGAATGCAGTAGGTACAGCACACGGTCACTCAGATTACTCGCGCTGGACCAGGTAAGAAAAGATCGATGCCCTCCGGTTTTTCGCATGTAAAAAACAACAAATCCCCGCCCTCTATGCAAGTTCATCAGTGTGTCTGGTCTGACAAACAGCTCGCACCAACCTTCAGTATCGCTGACCGCGTCTCTTCCGATGTTCCTAATGACTACTTTTCATTCGTTTTGAGTTGCCTTGAGTTAAGCTTCAAACAACCTGGTTCCCCCAAGCCGGACTTCCCAGCCCAAGCCGGACTTCCCAGGCACCACTTCCCCGGCATCCCCGTTTCCTACCCATAACCGATGGGGATCTGAGAAAAACCTTCCCGTTTTGTGGTCACTCAGATCGAGATCGATTCAAGCCTATTCACTGTGCCTTATTTCCGGGATAATTTGCATGCCAAATCAAGGCTAACACAATCTTGAACCTCGCAATTTCCTGAAGACAGGCTCGAATCTTCCGGCCGGGATGTAAATTTGGCCATCATCTTCGGCACTGGCCGAAAATAAGCGGCCACGGCAGGACCACGTTATAATTAATGATTTTCTCCGACCGACCGGGTTAATCGCGAAGTTGCCGTGCCGGTGCCGGCTTCACTATTGAGACGGATTGTAGTCTTTTTTCCCTCAGTAAGGTGCAGCTAAAACACGAACGTTCACCCCATGGAAAATAGTTCTATACACTGTTTTCGACCAATCCCTTTTAGAGGTTGTGAGAATGTAAGAATGGATGCCTTTACAAAGCAACGTTGGCGAGCGACCTGAATTTTTGTTCCAGACAGTCGTTGTTTCAAGGTAGCACCGTAGTCAGCCATTGTGATGAGGTGTTAATCTGTCGGGAGCTGATGGGGTGGCAAAAGGAGGGATGCGATGTGATGAGCAGACGGATCGAGTTTCTCCAGTGTTTCAAATGTTTCCAGTTCGCCTTTTCCGATGACATTACACTCGGTTAACGTTTTCTTTCTTATGAATATAGAACTCAGTTAATGAACTCTATCTCAAATTTTGCATAACTCACCGAATACCCGCACGATCTCCCGAGATCTCAAGTGTACATCTCCTTCTACAGAGTTCCTCGACTGGAAGAGACTCTTCTAAAAATATGTTAAGACATTATCCGTCCGAGGGGAGATAACTGTCCGGACAGTCTATCGTCGCTGCGTTCTGAGGCCACAAAAAGGACAAGTTTATCGTCTAAATCCTCTTTCTGGGGAAGGTACAGTGTAGTAGATTACAGGGCTTATAAGGACCCATAACAGTCTCACCTCGCTGGGATATCGTATTTGCCAGAGCATAAAATATCGGCTAGGAGGTCCTGGGCGAAGTACCAATGAGGGTGAATCGATTTCAATCTGAATAAAAGAATCAGAGCTTGGAAAGGAACAAGGCATCACTGCATGATCTGGAGAGAATCAAAACTCACGAGTATGTGGCTCCGCTGAGTTGTTCATGGTGTCGTTGACCAAACGGTCGAAAGGTGCCAAGGCCCAAGTTAAGGTTTACGCCCAAATCTCCCATGTGACGATCACCTGATCCTTCCTTCCTAATTAAGTATCAAAGGGTTGATGTTGAACCGTTGCCGACCCCCTTCTACTCGCCGCTGTACTCGCCGCTGATGATTTTTAGCCATGGCCAACGGCTGAGGGAAAAGGTTCACGAAAGCCCCGGTTAATGCAATACCCCAGCCATTGGGTTCAAAGACTCAATTTTACCACCCTTTTCCAAAACGGTTCCTATCGCCATATCCGATACCATGATCATCCTACACTACTTGAACGATTCTCGTGCGCAACGGGTCCTCTGGCTTTGTGTACGTGATATACTCTTCTATTATTGACCTGCTAACGAAAAATTTTCTATTTCTCATCAGGAAGAACTCTCGCTTCCATACGTCCTTGAGCACTATAAACGCGACAACGTTCACCGGCGCCCTCCACCAGAACTCAGAGCCGTGGAGCCATTGGGAACGTCTCCAAGTATCGTAGACACTGGAGTAGATGGTACGAAAAAAGTCGTTTTGGGCGAAAGTGGTGCAATAGTCGGTGCGTAACCTCGATCTACGATTTTAGTTTTTTTCTCCCTTTTCGCTAACGTTTCTCATGGTTCAGAATATCTACTTGAAACGTATGGTCAAGGAACTGAGTGCTATATAGAGCCGAAAAGTGAGAGGTGGACAGTTAATCTGTTTTGTGAGTCTTTGGTGCGGTGTATTATCGTCGGATCTCCTCAATTTACTTTACTCCCATGCGTTTAGATACCCATCTCTCCGAAGGCTCTTTACAACCCTTGCTCTTCTTCCCCTTGCTCACGAATGTTTACAAGTTCGGAGACCCGGAATCGAACGGAAAAGATACGAAATATGTATGTCAGAACTATATCAACCCCAATCTCATCAAGTTCGGCAGAGTGGTGAGTTTTCGACTCGCGTCTTTCTCCGAACTCCGCACGTGCCCCTTGTCCTCAAAAAGGCTCTTTTTTTACCTTGTGGTCTAGATTACGAATCGGCTTCGCGCTGTTGGGCCCGGAAACTACCTTGCTGGGGAATCTACGCCAACCGCGGCCGATTTCATGATGTTTTATACCCTTGGGGCATTCATTGCACGGGCACCGCTTGAAGCTGTTAGTGAGGAGATGAAAGCGTATATTCAAATGATTAAAGAAAGGTAGGGTCAGTTTGTATCAACTTGTGTTGCAGGAAGCTCATTTGTGTTCAGGCCAGCTTACAAGAGAGTGAGTATCTCAAGTTGCGCTGTGACCAACTATTTCTTATTTAACTCGGTGGTGTAGGCTCTAGAGAAAGGCGGTCCTTTTTCGATGATTTCGTGAAATATTCGTGCACATGGCCCAGAAAATTTGACTTAGGTCGCTCAAGTGGCCCCGTGGTATTGAGGGCGCTGCCACCCCAAGCTTTCCAGATCTAGCGAATCATATTCATGTGCATAGGCTCTAATAATACATTCTCTCTATCCATTAGTCACAAAGGCTATGATTAGCGATGAAAAACGGTTACAGCCCACGAGTCCTTTCTCCGGCCCACATACTACCGACATATCGACATTACTTCCTCACACAACCGACCGATTCTCCCACTAGCCCATCCGCGCACTTCATCCCACTCCTGACTATGCTCCCCATACGCGACATTGACGCACCAAATGAACGATACTAACGTGAAATCTGCAAACGTCGGACTGTCTTCACCCATAATAAACGTGCCCTTTTGCCTCCCAAAAGCCTTTCCAAGAGCTTCGAAGCTAGCTTTGACTTTTCTCCACGCTTCTTCCGGTTCAAGTTCCACATCGAGGATTTTGCTCCCCAGGATCTTTCTCTGTTGAGCCAACACCTCCGGTGACAGGTGTCGTTTGAGCTGTGGACATAAGACCGGGTGTAACGCAAACATGTTTGAGAGGATGTTATTCGAAAATGCGTGCTGAAGGACTCGTGTCCCTCGAGGTATCACTCTTGGAGTGTCCGGGTAGGCTTCATCGAGGTACTCTGCGACGTCGAGGGAGTCGAAAACGACTTGGTTTGTGGTCGTGTCGTGTATGAATAGAATGGGGTACGTTGTGAACTGAGTCTCTCCGCCATCCTCAGAAAGAAGGATACCGAAGGACTTCAACTTGGTTCGGATGTCTTTGGGGCTTATCTGATGGATTTGGTATGGAAGTTTCTTGTAGTTCAGGATAAGTCTGTGGATGAGAAGCTTTACCCGTCAGCATTTCTCTAGGATGCTGGCACCGAAGAATCGAAGATCAAGACAACTCACATTACAGTACGAGTCAAGGGCAGATATCCAATCGACAAATCTGCCCTAGACGCGGCCGGTTTCAGTTCGTAGAAGTGAATCATCCGAGGATTGGGAGTTAAACTATGATCAAGGAGGCTCTTGTCCTGCATACTTGGGTATTTGTGGGATGACAAAGGGATTAGAACAACAATCACCGAGCGCGCGCTGTTTTGTTCCTAGGCTTTTCCCGAAATCCCCTCGGAACTCCGTTGCAACAGGACATACAGCTCCGCGTCGATGAACTTAGGCCATGGTGTTCCCTAAGTTGGGACAGAGCAGGCTGACGATCAATACAGGTATCATGATTGTGATAAGACGCAACGCTCTGAATAAGTCAGAGACTTGATGGACTCGGCTGTACTGTCATTTCTTCCAGACGGTTGCCCGACAGAATCCGAGGACATGTTATTTCCCGAAAGTCATCTCCGTCTCAGGCTGTACAGCTGAAGTTCGGCATTACAGCAGTTTTCTCCCACATCTCGAAACCACCTCCGAGCACAGCACCCCCATCCGACCCCCTGACCAGCTACAGACCTCCTTCCATTCCTCACTTTCTTCTCCATATGTCATATTTATAAACCAAAGGAACCCCACGACGATGAAATCGGCAACACTCGGGCCGTCCCCGCCCATAATATAAGGGCTTGTCTGCTTTCCATAGGCTTCGCCTAGCGAATCATAGCTCGCTCGGGCCGTCTTCCATGCGGCACTTTCCTCCTCTGGGGATAATAAGGTCGAATCCATAAACTCGTCTCCGAAAACTCTCCTCTGTCCGGCTATAAACTCGGGAGTCCAGAACTTTTCGTTTAACTTGGGGCGCATCACGGGGGACAGGGGAAGCATGGGTTTAAACATCGTTTCTGCGAACATATATTGAAGGATCCATGTCCCGGGGGGCATTACTCTGGGAGTGTCAGGGTAGGTTTCGTCGAGGTATTCGATGATTCTTAAAGATTCGGATACAACCTGTCCAGTTTCAGAGTTTTGAATGATAGGCACGGTGTACTTTGGTGTTCCGTCCTTTGGGTCGGTGCGGGTTGGCGGCGCTCCGATGGATTTAGCGGTGGATTCGATCTTGTCGAGGGTTATCTCGACGATTTTGTACGGGAGCTTCTTGTAGTTGAGTGTCAATCTATCGGGTTGAATTTTAGTCCTGCGACCTCTGATGGGCCGATTGAAAGACCTGCAGCTCCGGGGGACTTACATTACTCTACGCGTGTATGGCGAGACTCCCAAGGATGTGTCGGGGAAGAGGGTTGGTCCAGCGTCGTATAAGGTGATCATTATTTGGGTTGCGAGGGAGGGCTTCGCTTGTCGACCACTCAGTTATAACGATTTGAGAGCGCGCAACGAGTCATTTAGTCGTCGATCACCTGTTCATGGTGGTGAGTAATCAATCGATCATATCGCATTTCTCCTGCAGGACTAAGTACCTTGAATTCGTTGTTGGTTTAACGTCACGTTTAAATTGTATAGTTCGGTTCAGTAAATATAATCAGTATCGTCAGTGTTGATCTTTATCAAATATTGACTATTCTAGTTTTATTCAACCCATGTGGTTAGGCGTGTGGATCCAAATATTCTTTGTGAAACTTCAAAGAAACATTGTACTGAGAACAAATCCAACCACCCCTCAAATATTGGCCGATGTTGGTGAGCATGCCACCTGTTCCGCTGGACACGTCGAATTCATCCGGTAGAATATGTAAATCACTGGTAGATGAATTTCACGGTCAACAAGCCGAGAGTGAATATTGCATATTTGATAGCCGTCTGCTATGTCAACAAGGCAAGTCAGTCCCATCCGTCCCGCTTTTCGGCCAACGGCACACTTTCCACACCGGGAAGGTGACTGGAGAATGTTTCAAGTTTCAAGCAAAGGCTCGTTATGTGTAGAGACTGGATAGGTGAGACTAGAGAATAGTCACCGTTAGCGGCGCTGCATCTGCCATCATCAACCTAATTCTCGCCCTCCCAATGATGACTAGCGCTTAGCCTCCGTGCCGTGAGGTTCAACGCTCAACAGCCGATTACGAATACAAGGTGGAGGTTGGCACCTCGAAATTGAGGATGTGACGTCGAAAAGTCCGAGGTGTGCACCCTGAGTACAGCCTTGAAGTCCGAAGGGTTAAGCGTATGTCGCTCGAAGCTGGGTGACATTCTTAAAGCACTAACGGCCAAGTCCCGATCAATCCGGTCAGAAGCAGTGGATCCAGTGACTTTGCTCGAGCCTCTACTAGGAATTGGAAACACTCCGAGATTGAGCTGAATCTGGTTGAAGGGGAGTCATAGTCACACGCCTCATCCAGGTGTCAAAGTAGGCCGGACTCAATCATCGTGATCGTGGGGGAGCCGACATGAATCATAATAGCAGCTGGAAGGCCGCGGGATCATGTGGGAGCCACGAAGGACGGAAAGGCAAGTGCTGAGGCTGAAGCACTGACGGGTGGCACCAAGCTCGATGGATACCGATGAAATTCACCCAGGCGGTAAACAAAGAGATGGTGAGACTTCCGTAAACCGATGTGACCCCCAACTTGACGGAATTAAAGACAGCCGGAATTGTACCAGAGTAGATTGAAAAGATTTAAGATGTGCATCAGGAGTGAACGGCCTGAGAAGATCAAAGAATATGTACAAGTAAAAGTTTTTCCGAGAATAGTAAACTCAGGAATTCATCATCGGGTGGTCAAGGAGAAGAAAGGTATTGCCAGATTATCAACGATGGTCGCTCTCGCCATCATCATGGTCGCCTTGCGACATTCCTTCAAGCTCTCAACTGTTTTCCTTGGTTTTCAAGTTCATTGTCGGATCGCAACGGGTTAGAAACGAACGACATCTCGTTGTGCTCGGTAGTGAACTCTCCCGTGGTAATTCCGTCCCTGTGCTGTAGCTCAGCCGGTGGTGCCATTTCTCGTATGTGAAGAACCATATGGCTGGAGATAATAGAGTGGAGGACCCTTTCAAGGCTATGAAACAAAGTTAACGTTCGAATTCGCAGAAGTACCACAGACGCGGAGTACTTACGGAGAGACCATCGATACAAAGGTGGACTGATGCGCGCGGAGGAGAAGAATTAGATGTACAGTAAGTATAAGCTCTTGATAAGTAAAAGTAAACGACTCACCGGTAATTGGAGAATGACCACAACATTGATCAACGACGCTACTGTACATAGGGCTGAGTTTCTGGCGTCCTCTTAGATGACTAACATAAGCCTCACAGAGAATTGACGCGTAGTATATGACCCCTAAATATGAGGTGAATTAGAGCACTGTAGGCGAACACATTATAATTGTTACCGACCATCCTGGTAAACAACCTTCGCGAGGTTCGATCTGTCGACTCTCCGATCTGGTAGTACCCAAGTTGACATTAAGTGGAGAGAGCGACAAATCAGGCGCAAGATCCTTACAGGCTTTAATCCCAGGTATAGCCATCATTATGAACCCGGCTTCAACGACCTTTAGCCTCCTTAAACCCTCCATAAAAGTAACCACAAACCGATGTTAACGACCATCAACACAATCCAACTCAGGTAAAGGTCCTTGTTCTCCATCAAACAATAACATCCTTGCAGTGTTGCCGTGCCAGGCTTATAGAGTTCAGGACCTAACATATCCTGGGATGTGAGTGTGACCTCATAGGAAGTATTCTCAATGAAGAAACTGACAATGGATTCCTCTTGCAAATCTCACGAAGAAGAACACCCCAGGAATCGAGCATGACAATGCCAACACAACCAACATAGCCGTAACACAAGGGCTATTCAACCAAACAGCCCGTATCCGCATTGCAAGGAGACCTATTAATTGGAACGTAGTAAGAAAAAAAAGGAAGTTTGGTTACTGAACGTACATTCCGAAAGGATGATCCCTATAATCGCACCCCCTGCAAGAATCGCGGCGTTTGATATGAATTCACCTCAAAAGAAACCGTGTTGAAAGGTCATACGTGCACTCATCTTATACGTGGTCTCGCATGTGTTCGTGTTGGACGGTCCCAGCATGTCTGTTTTTCATCGTAGAGTGAGTAAAATTGTGGGACGAGGTATCGACGGTAGACTGACAATATGTATCCAAAATAACCCGATCCCACAGCGGTAGATACCTCTGTACAACATATAATAGGTTGAACATCATGGGTGCTACTCTGATCGGTCGTTGTCTTCGAAGACTGAGGGCTGCCCATACGTGCCTGAGCTCAACGTCTAAATTGAGGAGAACGTCGTAGACGAAAAGTGTTCCTGCAGCGACTAAATAAGTGGCGAATGTTGTTGCCAAAGGAGGGACACGGTCAGGCTATCGTACCTTGGGCAAACTGTCAATGGACGACCAGTCAGTGTTGAATCTGTTGAGATTATGGACTACTCACGCGAACGAACAGTCCATCTCGAATCGGCTCCAACGTGTCCACTGGGGGTATCTCAGCCATGCGGATTTGTGGATACGGGAATGGTGTTGGATGAAACTATTCAAGATCCTTGGATAAGTCCTATAAGACACCACTAAACAGCATCTTGATACCAATTATGAACGAAGAACCTCGGAACTGAGATTGATGCAGATGTGCCACGTGTGGAATACGTTATAAACTTTAGGGCAGGCTTCTCACTGGCCATGTGCTCGATCTCGATTACGTTTCGCCATCTTTCGGCTAGTGGAGACACTCAACTTTCCGCCACATGTCGCATGAAAAATGGAAACAAGTACCGGTCATGGGGAGGCCGTTGGACCGCCTTCAATCAATAAGAATGACATCGTTCAGCGAGGTTTTGATTTCGGATATCACAGAGTCAAAGCAAGTTATCGACCCAAGTCATTAAACCCGCCTTGGTAAATCCCATCGGTATCTTCACCGGCCTTTCTGTGGCCTGACTGTATCACAAACAAAGAGACAACGAGACTTGGGTAACCCGATGTGAGCCTCAGCTTGACGAAATTGAGGACAACCCGGATTGCACCGGAGTAGATTAAAAGGACGTGCATCGGAAGGAACAGCCCACGAAGGTCAGGGAATGTACAAGTAGTACGAGTAAACGTTGTTCCGAAAAAAGTTGAATTCATCCTCAGACGGTCAAGGAGAGAACGCATTATCAACGATGACCCACGATGACCACTTCCGCCATCACGGTCGCCTTTCAGTGTTCCTTCACCTATCCCTTCAGCTTTGAGGTTCAATGTCGGATCGCAACGCGTTGGAAACGAACGACATCTCGGTATACTCTCTGGTGAGTTCTTCCGTTGTGATTCCGTTGATCGTGTCCCAATTCTGGACATAACCTCGGGGAGCTACTTGTCGTAGGTGAAGAACTACACGGCTGGCGATAATAGAGTGCAGGACCCGCTCAAGGCTATGAAACAAAAATAACGTTTGAATTCGACAAAGCATCATAAATGTGGAATACCTACGGGGAGACCATCGCTGCTAACGTAGACTGATGAACACGAAGGAGAGGAATTAGATGTAGTGACAGCATAATCTCTTGATAAGTAAACCAGTCACCAGTTGGAGAATGACCAGCGTGATGTTGACCAAAGACGCCACTAAGGTATAATATGTTGAACATCATTGGTGCTATTTTGATCGGCCGTTGCTTTCGAGGACTGAGGGCTGCCCATACGTACTTGAGTTCGAGATCTAAATTGAGAAGAACGTCGTAGGCGAAAAGTGTTCCTGCAGCAACTAATAGGGGTGGTCAACATTGCCAAAGGAGGGACACGAGCTTGCAGGCCTTCAGGCTCTCGTACCTTGGGCAAACTGTCAACCAACGATCAGTCAGTGTTGAATCTGAAGTTGAGATTACGGTCACTCACGCGAACGAACAGTCCATCTCAAATCGGCTCCAATGCGTCCACTGGGGGTATCTCAGTCATTGGGATTTGTGGATACGGGAATAGTGTCGGATGAAACCATTCAAGGTCCTTGGATAAGTCCTATAAGGCACCCACTACAGCATCTTGGCAACAGTTATGAACGAAGAACCGAACTGAGAAAATTGATGTGCCACGCGTGGAATACGTTTTACGTTTAAAACTTTAGGGCAGGCTCCTCACCACCCATGTGCTTGGATCTCCATTTCGCCTGTTTCCGCCACATGTCGCATGGAGAATGGAAACAAGTACCGGTGATGGGGAGGCTATTGATATTGAGGACCGCGGCCTTCAATCAATAATAACGACGCCTTTCAAAGAGTCAAAGCAAGTCATCGACCCAAACTATTTTACAGTCAGGCCACAAAAAGGCCGGTGAAGATACCGATGAGATTTAATTACCAAGGCGGTCTCACGAACAATGAGGCAATGAGAGTGTCGTAAACCCATGTGCGCCTCAGCTTGACGAATCTGAATTGCACCGGAGTAGATTAAAAGGATGTGCATCAGAAGGAACAGTCCGCGAAGATCAGAAAATATGTACAAGTACGAGTTCTGAGACAGCACTTCATTTTTCAGGTGGCGGTCAAGGCGAAAAAAATCCGATGAAGAATGGTATTACCACATTATCAACGATGACCGCTCTCGCCATCACGGTCGCCTCCCAGCGTTCCTTCAAGCTCCCTATCCCTTCTAGTTTTGGAGTTCAATGTCGGATCGCAACGCGTTGGAAACGAACGACATCTCGGTGTGCTCTTGTATGGTGTGTTCTTCCGTTGTGATTCCGTTGATCGCGTCCCAATTCTGGACATAGCCCCGGGGAGCTACTTTTCGTAGGTGAAGAACTATATGGCTGGCGATAATAGAGTGCAGGACCCGTTCAAGTCTATGAAATAAAGGTTAACGTTCGAATTTGGTGAAGCACCATAGATGTGGAATACTTACGGAGCGACCATCACTGCTAACGTGGACTGATGAGCCTGGAGGAGAGAAATTAGATGTACAGTATAGTCTTTGGTGAGTAAACGAGTCACCGGTAGATGGAGGATGACCACAATGTTGATCAACGATACCACTGTACATAGGACTGAGTTTCTGGTGTTCTCTTAGACGACTAAAATATGCCTCACAGAACATTGACGTGTAGTATATGGCCCCTAAAACATGATGTAAATTTGAGCATTGTGGTCGAACTCAACATAGGTATAATCTTCACTGACCATCCTGGTATATAACTTTCACAAGGTTCGATCTGCCGCCCCTCCGATCTGGTGGCGCACAAGTTGACATAAGTCGGAGAGCAACAAAACTAAGCGCAAGATCCTTACAGGCTTTAATTCCGGGTATAGCCATCATTATGAACCCGGCTGTAACAACCTTTAGCCTCCTTGAACCTCCATAGAGTTAGACACAAACCAGTATTAATGACCATCAACATACTCCAAATCAGGTAAAGGTCCTTGTTCCGATCCACCGAACAAAAACATCCTTGAAGTGGTACCGTGCCGGGCATATAGAATTCGGGACCTAACATATCCTGAGACATGAGTGTGGCTTTGTAGAAAGTATTCCTCGTAAAGAAACTGACAATGAATTCCTCTTACAAACCTCACGAAGAAGAATATTGCAGGAATCGCGCACGACAACGTTAATGCGACCAACATAACCAGAACAAAAGGGCTATTCAGCCAAACAGCCCATATCCGCAATCCAAGGATGCCTATTATTCGGAACGTAAGAAAAAAAAATGCGTGGGCAAGGTCAATGAACGTACATTCTGAAAGGTCGACCCCTATAATCATAATCCCTGTAAAAATCTCACCGTTTAACATGAATTCACCTGAAAGGAACCGTTCGGCAATGTCATACATGCACTCATCTTATACGTGGTCTCACACGAGTTCGCTTCGGACGGTCCCAGCATGTCTGTTTTTACATCGTAGGATGAGTAATATTATGGAAAGTAGCACAGGTAGACTTACAATACATATCCAAAATGAGCCGATCCCACAACGGTAGATACCTCTGTACAAGGTATAATATGTTGAACATCGTTGGTGCTATTTTGATCGGCCGTTGTCGTCGAAGACTGAGGCCGAGGGCTGCCCATACGTACTTGAGCTCGAGATCTAAATTGAGAAGAACGTCGTAGACAAATAGTGTTCCTGCAGCGACTAAACGGATGGTCCGTGAGGGCACATTGCCAAAGGAGGGACACATAATTTCTGGTTATCGTACCTTCCGCAAACTATCAACCGAAGAGCAGTCAGTGTGAAATTTGTTGAAATTATTGATGGAACTCACCCGAATGAACAATCCGTCTCGAATTGTCTCCAACGCATCCACTGGGGGTATCCCAACCATTCGGATATGGGAATAAAGAAAAGGATGAATTTTTCAAGATGCTTTGATATAGCCTATAAGTTACCCGCTATCACAGCATTTTGACTCGGACATCAGTTATGGATGCAAAGATCATGAAACAAAGGTCGAATAAAAGTCCGACTTGAGAACTTGGAAGTAACCGTTAACTGACACGTGCGGCATGTGTGCATGACCTGTTGAGCTTTAGGGCAGGTTCTGAAAGTAACTTGCTGTGAAGTAATACTACTAAACATATCTCTCAGCGACCAGCAACATCAGCAAAACCCAAGACTCTGGAACATGAATGGGAGGGCTTTACATGGTCAGTAAGGTTGTTACGTCTGTTACATTTGACTTCGTTATTTTAATTGAGTTTACAGAATTAATCATGATATTGGAATGTACATAGCTTACAATATGTGTCTTTAATGTAGATTTTGGTGCATTCTGGACCATCATGTACATAAACATAGAAGATGCAACTAAAATGTACATACCCTGAACATTATAAACCACCATGTAGAGAAATGGACAAGATGTAAATGACATGTATTAGTTGTGTACATGACTAACAAGATGGAGTTAAAATGTACATGACTGTATATCATGTAGTTGGCTGTATAGGCTATTATAACAATTTTGAAGGACTTATTAATGGTGTTGGGACCTGTAAATGTCATTGACATATTGATTTATATTGTAAGTAATGAGGCATGATTTTGATACATGTACAAAAGTTATAAGTGTGCATAACCCTCAGCACACAGAGTATCTATATGTTTCTTGACTGCCATCGTAACCCTGTGGCAGGATAACTTGGAATACTGGTAGAAGTTTCAATATTTTTCTGAGCCTTGCAGAATGTAGTGTCATAATCCTCAATCTTTAGTATATCTCTTTTCTTCTTTTCATAACCTGTTCTCCAAGTCCCTCAATAATGCCAGGCCCAGTTTCTAACATTACTTTTAACCAAGGCTGAGATTAAGGGTGTGTTAGCTGTTTTGATTGAGTTACACCTGTGCACACACCCTACCACACATGTACTTGACTTAGTACTTTAAGAATATATTATTTTCCACTTTTTTGTATTTTTTTAGTAGAGGTCAGCTATCACTCATAAGGTCTGATAATCGGTGGCTATACCTGTCAGTATGTCTAAACTCGACTCCTAAATCACCTGTGATTCAATTTTTGTTCTACTCTTTTAATTATTATTTCTTGATAGGGTGATATTCAATATCTTTGTAGATATTACCACAGGGAGAAGTCCCAGGCTCAAACTAAGTGGAAATCTGGATTCAGCACCCAAAAATCCATACTCCCACCTATCTCTAATATTTTTATCACCTACCATTTGCCTACCTATTAAGACAGTCTAGAATGTGTCATATGTCTATTTACACAGCAGTTAAAAAAATTATATAAGCTTGAATTTGAATTCAGGGTGTATGAAAACCCCTAAAACGACCTAAGGACTGTCCAAAACCTCCTAAAACTGAGCGCAAGGGCGGGATTGGTGGGGTTGGTGGTACTCAACCAAAAAGGGAAGGTACCGGCAAATCAGCAGTGCCACCGGCAAATCTTCCCCGCGCGCGCGCGCTAGGTGTATTTAGAGCTCGCAAAGCCATGAAATTTATGGCTGGGTTGGCTCAGTTGGTAAATTGCCTGTCAGTCATTCACACTTTGAGGTTACAAGTTCAATCCCCGGGTAATTATTCTGTCATATCTTTAAATTAAACCAACTTGATAAATATAATTATTCTAACTAAGGTACCTAAAATAAATAAATATATACCATATATACAATGTGGAAAAATCCCGTGGGCAATATACCCTGTAGATTTTTACTTGTATACATCTTTCCAGCTTTATGTACATTTTAGTTACATGATGGACCGTACTTGTACATTTTAAATACATTTTGTGGGTTACTGTACATTTTAACTATATCTTGTAAAGTATTGTACTTTTTCAATACATGATGAGCACAAAACTGTACATTTTAGACATATTTTGTGGAATGCTGTAAATTTTAGCTACATAATATACAAAGTTGCACCCAATGGGGTGGTCACATCATGATGGTACAGGACACCCATCCTGTCCCAACTGTTCCAGGGATGTGGGCCCATACCATTCATGATACGGACTCTTGGGTTTTGCTGATGAACGCTTCCGCATTTCAAATCCGAGTCAAAGCTTCTCTTACTGATGCCAAGTTAACAGTCAAGTTCTTCCATTGGAGCCATCAACGGCACTGGTTGATTTCCGAGTCGGAGGTAACCGGTAACCGTACACTACGAAACCGGGGCAATTCTGGTCCACTCCTGATATATATGACCAAGTACTGTCAATCTGAGAGACATGATCAGTACATGATAATATATTGATCATTAAATCCCAATCTGAATTTGAGTGAACATTTATTAACAGTCTGTGCATAGATGAGCAGAATGTAATCAGAGCATGATAAGTGTCTGAAGTGCAAGCCCCAGTCTGATGATATCTGACAATGTATGGTCAGCTGCAGTGCAGATTATAATCAGACAGGGTCAGAATGCCATCACGGAGTCAACTACATTCAGACTTAAGACAGTTCATCATAGGTTGATCACAGTCCATCCTAATTCTGTGCAGCCTACTGTCAATATACCCCCAGCCTGCTTTTTGCTTACTTTAATTCCTTCAGAAGTAAATGGCACTGTAGACTAGAGCATTGGCCGGGGCAAGGCCGGGGGAAAAAATTTTTCGACTCCTGCAAAGAATGTGTTTCGGCACATGCATACGTCATTTCCCAAAATGTACATATTGTCACGCAGGGTAGGAATGCAAGCGAGCGGCAGAGTCAACAGCGCTCCAAAAGAGGTGGAGCTCTGTGGGTCCCTCAACAAATATGACCAAACACGGTGCGACAGTTAAATAGGTGACTGCCATTTCCCTTTCTCTGCAGTCCGTGAGTCTTAACTTCACTCCTTTTCCCTTCGTTGGACTGACACTCAGTGCCAGAGTTCCTACACACTGCGCCGTCACCTTGCTAACATTCCCTCTAGAACACCTCAAACATAAGTACTTGTGGCTATTGTTTCGGTGGCAGTGAGTTGACTGGGCAACGACAAGTTACAACTTACATTTTGAGCCAATTGGTTATTTTTCTTTTCTATGTTGATGTACTGTTCTGGTAATTTGTAATTTTTGGATTGTTTATAGGTAATTATTTATCTAAAATAATATGAAGTTTCTGATGCAAAATTTTTTACCTGAGATGACCACAACTTTGGGACAAAATTTAATTGGCAAGAACAGGCTGATCAAAATCCTTTATAGGTAACACATCTGGTCATCTCGGTCAGTCTGATGATGTCTGGTCTGACATTATCAGACTGGACTCCTCTGATCAGTTGGGTCAACCTGATTACTTACTCTCAGACTGGAAGGCTTTGATCAAATTTGAACTTGAGTATCAGATATAGATCAGGTAAGGTCAGGCTGATATTGGCTAATGGTGGCTAATGGTATTGACCAGTACATGAACATTTCGGTCCCTGTTTCGTGGTGCTAATATCTCAATGGCATCCGTTATGTGTCTCAGTGAGTCACGGTTCGAAGACCATAACTTTGTTTCTTTTTTCCCCAACCTCCCACACATTGGAGGCGATCGACTCGGATTGGCGTAATTACGGATCCTCGTACCTCGGACTCCATCGATGTCGTACCCTCAGCTCAAAGAGTCAACGTATCATCAGGACTTGAAAAAGACTTTGTCAACGATTCGTCTAAGGCTCTTTTTTGACCGGGACTTTCCACGATAGCAGTTCTATGGGCGTTTCCATGATCCTGACCTAAAAGCGAGAACATGCATTTCCGTGAACCGACTAAAATGACTGAATGCACAAGCCTCGGTGATTCCCACAACCGCCCTCGTTATCTCCACTAATCAGCGAATGAGGTGATGAAGGCGGTGAAGCGAGTCTGAAACCTGTTTGCAAGGATGGGGACAGCTGGCAGCAGTACCAAAGAACCATCCGAGTTAGGAAGTGGATTGAGTGAAGAAATTTACGAGGGCGGAAAAACGAACCTTGACTCAGGCCATAGTCATCGACGGCTCTCGGCATGAGTCCTAGTGGCCAAAGTACGCCTATCCGATGATTCAGAATAACGTTACGGCTGGGATAGCGACTGCCTCAACTCCGACTTTTGATGGGTGCCAGATAGGTCGCCTGGTAGCCGTCCTACAACCTGCACAGGTCTCGTTAGGACAAACTCAGTGAACTGGTCAGGACTACTCACCTCAAACGAACGCTTGGTCCAGCCAGACTTGGCTGCAATCTTCTTACTTTCATTATTCTATTCACCCGAGCGGTGACCGGTGATGAACGGATACTAACAACTTAGGATCCGCCACCGCCACCACCATGGGGTGGTAGGGAACATTCCGGCTGTTCCTTGTGTTTCAAAGTGCCACCTGACTCAGGTTCAAGAGTCGGGATGGTTGCGTTCACTAGTCTCTGGGAGGCGATTCATGCATCTGAAAACGTTATAGACTCCCTTCCTCTGGACTTGCAGCACCGTTTTTAGGGAGTCCTTATAGAAAGAAATTCCCCAGGTATCGCAACAATAGCAGAAGAGCCTGTCAAGAACACTGGGAAAGGGCTATAGAGATCACCCAGTTGGCTACTATGACCTTTTCTTTATAGCATGCCTACTTCTACAATGACGTTGAAGTACCGTGAATAATGTAGTATAAGAGGGAGTGTCATTAAATAAATGTTCGCGACAATGAATCACCGAGGACCTTACGATGGGGCAGACAGTCAGAGTTATAGTATAAACTAAAGCTACTCCTGATGAAAAAAAGTGGGAGAAAAAAAACGTGAACCTGGGAAGCGGCTCGGAAATGTAAAGCTTGAAGGCACGCAAAGAAAAAGAAAGCGCTGACAATAAAAAGATAAACATAAGTACAGGGGGTAAAATCTTACCTGCTTGCCACGGATAGGCGAAGTCGAGAAGGACCAGATTTGACGCATCACATCGCTCATCCTTGATGCCTCTCCAGCTCGAGACTCTTAGCTGACCTAGCCCAATGTAGAGGTTCCCCTCCATTATACGCAATACGGGCCGTTAAATGAAGGCCCGCCTGTTGGCGATTATCCTTATTCTCTCCGGGTAACGGCGATTCACTTTCATTCGATTGACTTGTCTCAGAGTTCGCGAAATGTAACGGCTGAGATATTTCCGTTGTGCGATCCCCTGAGCTGAACACAGTGTTGGCGTGTGATTTATCCAATGATACCATAATCACAATAAAGGTTGGATAGATGCCCTGGATTGATAGAAGTTAGTTAGAAGTGGAGAACTCGTAGCATACTGTTGCCGACGAACCGTAAGGCTGACAGCGATACCACGAATCAGCGTGTTGTTAGCGGGAGTCATGACATCAAAGCCCGCGATGAGGATGAGCAGCTGGAGGTCTGACGATTGAATCAAACAAAATAGTATGCAGAGAAGTTCGACCCACCCAGACTGCGCAATAGAGGAATCCGCTTTCAACGAGTAAGATAAGAACCTGTTCCGTTCGAGTGGAGAACTTTCCGGATGTTGTAGTTGTAGTAGTTTGAAACATTGGTTTTATCTGCTTCCAGTAGTTCCTGTTTGAATGGATTCAGGACCCGACATGAGGAGGTAAGAAAAAGCACCTACCATACTTTAAGAGCGATTAAAGAGGTCGCCATGGAGTTCGTGATGAGCGGCGGTAACGTTAGCACAAGGGAGAGCGTGTTGGGTCCTTGGGTGTTTCGCACAAAATCGATTATGGCCATCGTTGCGTTTGCAATGCTAGTGCCTAGTATTAATCGTAGTAAGGATATTATTAGAGCTTTGTATAAGGGGACCATGAGACTGACCTATCGTGCCCAACAAGCATACCGCAAGCAATAGCCAGACTCTCAGGCTGTGCGACCAGACTACCCAGGTTCTCCACACTACAATTACGTCCCCGAGAAGGAACTGTAAAAGACTCAGTGCGCAGGAAGGAGGGAGAATATAGATATCTTTACATTAAGCCTCATCAGCACTTCGGAAGCAAGTCGAAGGTCAAAAGTAAGGTTCCTCGTCATAGGTGCGTTTCGCCCATATGAGCTTGCTTGACGCAGACAAATCATCATGTCGATAATGATAACACCAAGGGAAGCGAGAAACATGACGCTCGTGAGGATAAGGAGAAATATTCTAGCACGGACTAAGCCAATTCCTTTGCGGCTTTTAAAATCAAAATTAGCATTGGCCAGATTTTGAGTGATACGGTGGACACACAAAAGCAGCCATGTTGAGACAATGAAAAGTAGAGCATGTATTCCTTGCACGAATAGAGTCAGCTGACAGCCAGTGACACATAGGGAAGTGCAGGACTCACCAAAGAAAAGGAACTCCAATCCGATCCTGATAACAACATGCTGGACAGCAAGGACTTGAGAATCGGTAAGGTAGTTGGCATTTATCGACGTTGCAGCAATGACCATGGTGGGTAATCAAGAAGAAATAAAGAGAAGGGATTTGAGGGAAAATTATCGAAACAATCCTATCATTGATCCTTCCTTTTTTATACCTGTAGCTTGCAGGCCAGGGGAGGAAACTTGAATGTTGTAGGTGGAATGAAAGCTTATTTCACCCACTCGAATCTGATATTGTTTGTTGAATCGGATTCCATCAACATTTTCTCAGTGGGTCTTGACTGAATTCTGAGCACTTGAGCAGCCTGTTCTAAAGGATGCACTGATGGCGTTCAAAGGAGCCTGAGAATTTGGAAGCACATTATAACACATCACCAATTGATATACTGATGTCATCGCCCAAGCTCCAAATCGGAACCTATTGGGGTTGAAAAGAAGGCGCCGCAGTCCACCTATTACGATATGTACCCACGCTCAACAGTTAGAAGTTTGTTATAACTTGGTATCATTCATACCAGCGCCGAATAGTGATTAACCACGAATTGGTGATCTGAGAGGCCCCTCGATTGCGGATTTTGTTAGGAATGCAGAGTTTGTAGTGATGTTACTAAGAAAAGACTTTGGATGCGATATTGTCACTGTTAGGAGAGAGAGAACGAGAGTGATGTGACAATCCGGGTTGAACAATCATGTGACACTGACACTGTTGTTGAGGGCAGGTTAGATCTATTAACAGTCAATCCCCTGTTTCATATTCCATCCAACCATCTATCTATTGACCACAGCCCCAACTAGCTGATGGTGTGGTGACTCAATTTAGTATCAACTATCCAACTATTGTAGTTAAGCCTGCAGATGTTGCAATCAATAATAAATGGGTGTTACAGGAATTCTGTACTATATAGTCTATCAATAAACAAGCATTGCCGACTTGTCCGACTTTTTTCAGCTTTTTCCCCACCAAAAATACAAGAAAGTCAACAAGCCGCAATCTATGTCCCTTTTGAGACAAGTCAGTGCTGAGTGCAGACATGCAAATAGAAGTAAATCAAGTTACATAAAATTTGGAAAGAGTTGAATACTGTAATGACAGCTTTTCAGTTTCTCCTATCTATATATGGTTGAAAAAGTGACAAGAAGTAGCTTGTAGCTTGTCTGCCATCAAAAAAGCCAAAAAACATTATGTCATTTTACTAATGCAGTACTAGTAATAGGATACTGGCAGGGACTGAGGAAGAATCCCAGCATGATAAACTGGAGGATGAGAAGGACACTGTCTGGGATTCCACTGAACTGAAGGTGAGGATTGGCAGTAAGGTATACAAGATGGAATTGGGTGAAAGGATTCTGCATAAGGAGGGGGACAATGAGGATGGGGCATAGATAGAGATTGTGTATGATAAAGACAAGATGCGATTGAAGTGGCTGAACTCGAAAAGGGAACAGACATAGGAGGCATAAATTGATTGTAAACATGAGGACAGTAATAAGATGAAGGAAGGGTTATACATAGGTAGTATGTACAGAAGAACAGGTGCAGGCATAGTGTGAGGCAGATCCAGCCCTCTGAACCAAGGAAGAGGATAATATGAGAAGTGTGAAAAGGCAAATGGAGGTTGGACACCAGGTCCAGTTTGATGTTGGTACAGTTGGGAGGACTGGCGAGGATAGTCTTGACCAGAAGAATGAGTTGAAGTGTCCAGCTCTGTAGAATGATGATGGCAATGACAATGGTGAGTATGAGGCGTATGAAAATTCTGAATTGAGACTGCTTTAGTCACCCATTAGTCTGGATTGCAGGGAACAATTATGCTACAAACCATTCCAAGTGTTGTCCAGTAACAATAATAATGAGAATCCTGATGGTAACTAGAAAACAACAATAGGAGAATTGGTGTCAGGTCTGCATGATGATTTTGACAAAATATAGAATATTTTCTATGTTTTATGATTATTATATGGGTAAATCTGAAGAGATACACAAGTACTAGGGCTGAGTCCTACACTGCTAGTAGAAGGCTTCAGAAGTTGGCATACTCTGACAATCTTACTGCCAAGATAATAAACCAGCTTCAAAAACTGTAGAAATGAACCTCGGAAGTAATGGTTGGTCTCATGGACTTCTTAGCCATGTTAAGGGAATGACTGAATCAGTGATGGCTGATCAGAATACTCTGCCGAAGTAGTGGCAACTTCCAAATCAACTTAGAAATAAGTCTGGCTATTGCTCAGATGTGCAGACTTCCATCCAAGGTGATCTGCAGAAAGGAATTTCCAATGAGTAGAGATCTGACACATAGATGCACATCTGGCAATGACTAAAAGTGGAAATTGGCCACTGGCTGTGTACATCCGAAGAAGGCCGACTACTTCCAATGTCTGAAACACTGTTGTGCCTGTTCTATACAATACTATAAAAGACTTCAATTTTTACATTTAAGAAAGAAGAACAGATAATATTTAGCGGAAATAGAGGACTAGAGATAGCCTGAACTGCTAGTCAAAACCCTAGACCTCTGATTGAAGGAAATTGAATAGAGAGAGATCTTCAAGAAGACAAATCTGAAACATGCTCTCAAAAGTTAAATTTATTCTCAATCTCAATCTCAAAACTCAAAACTCAATTTCCAAAAATTCAACTCAAACCTCAATGTCTCTAAAACTCAACTCAATCTCACCTTGACAGGAAAGGTTGAGAATATGAACGGGGTTAGATATTTAAAGTTCAAATAATTGAGAGTAAGTAGATAAGTCTATACTAGAGTCAAGGATTATTATAGAGAACAAAAGTAAAGTTATCAGTGTTGCTTGTATTTAAGCAAGGGTGAGATGAAGGGTCATGGTAACGTTTCATGCATTTTGTTTAAACCAGAGACATCACGACATCTCTCAACTCAAACTCAAATCAAAAATTTAAATTTATTTTGAGTGACCTCTTGAGTGCCCACTGTGAACAATATTATTAGTAGCTTTGAGCCCTGTAGAATATAGTAATCTCAATCATGCTCTCAGAATTTAATCTCAATGTCTCAAAAATTCAATTCAATCTCAATCTTGAAAGTCTAACTTAAAATCTCAATTTTTCAAAAATCAACTTGTTCTCAAATTGAGTTGTTCATACAGTAGTTCAAGTAAATTAAAGTATATAGATAAGTGTATACTAGAGTGAATGGTTTATTATTCAGAGTGCATGTTGAGGCTACTAGTGTTGCTTGTATTTAACCAAGACTGAGATGCAGGGTAGTGTTAACTGTTTTGATTGTGTTACACCCACACACATGCCATATCATGTACTTAGAACAAATTGCTTAGCACTTTGTTTTTCTAAGTACATGATATGGCATGCATGTGGGTTACTGGCCAGTCTTGAATCACTTGGACCTTCGTTGGATCCATGCAAATGCCTGCCTGACAGAGAGACAACTACCCCTAAATACTCGACTGAGGTGGTATGAAACTTGCATTTCTCGGGCTTGAGGTGCAAGTCATTCTTTTCTAGCCTCTGCAATACTTCAGAAACATTGCAAATATGTTGTTCTTCAGTTTGCGAGTAAATTAGAATATCGTCAAGGTAAACAATGACATTGATGTCCACCATGTCATGGAAGATTTCATTCATGAACTGTTGAAACATGGAAGGTGTGTTGGTAAGTTCCATGGGCATAACCAAATATTCAAAAGTACCATACCTTGTCCTGAACGCTGTTTTCCATTCATGACCT